>NC_088226.1:75123318-75423318 GCF_036934945.1 Oncorhynchus masou masou
TGAGGTACCATCACCAAAAGCGACATTCTGAAATCAACCCAAACGAGCGATGGAGAGGTACCAAAATCACTGCCCAGCCATCCTGAGGTCATCGGGCCAGTCAATTTGGCATTCCTGCAAAAATTTTCAGTGACTTTGCAAAAGTAAGGAACATTTGCAATATGTTTTAACAGTGAGGTACCATCACCAAAAGCGACATTCTGAAATCAACCCAAACGAGCCATGGAGAGGTACCAGTATCACTGCCCAGACATCCCGAGGTCATCGGGCCAGTCAATTTGGCATTCCTGCAAAAATTTTCAGTGACTTTGCAAAAGTAAGGAACATTTGCAATATGTTTTAACAGTGAGGTACCATCACCAAAAGCGACATTCTGAAATCAACCCAAACGAGCCATGGAGAGGTACCAGTATCACTGCCCAGCCATCCCGAGGTCATCGGGCCAGTCAATTTGGCATTCCTGCATGATTTTTATAGCATGACAAATTGGTGATGGTGACTGCCCAGTTAACCATATGGCAAATGCACAGTGACTTTGAAAGAGTGAGAAAAATCACCAAATGGACATTCTGGGATCAACCCTAACGAGTGATGGAGAGGTACCAGAATCACTGCCAAGCCATCCCGACTTCATCGGGCCAGTCAATTTGGCATTCCTGCAAAAATTTTCAGTGACTTTGCAAAAGTAAGGAACATTTGCAATATGTTTTAACAGTGAGGTACCATCACCAAAAGCGACATTCTGAAATCAACCCAAACGAGCGATGGAGAGGTACCAAAATCACTGCCCAGCCATCCTGAGGTCATCGGGCCAGTCAATTTGGCATTCCTGCATGATTTTTATGGCATGACAAATTGGTGATGGTGACTGCCCAGTTAACCATATGGCAAATGCACAGTGACTTTGAAAGAGTGAGAAAAATCACCAAATGGACATTCTGAAATCAGCCCAAACGAGCGATGGAGAGGTACCAGTATCACTGCCCAGCCATCCCGAGGTCATCGGGCCAGTCAATTTGGCATTCCTGCAAGAATTTTTTGTGACTTTGCAAAAGTAAGGAACATTTGCAGTATGTTTAAGCGGTGAGTTACCATCACCAAAAGCGACATTCTGAAATCAACCCAAACGAGCCATGGAGAGGTACCAGTATCACTGCCCAGACATCCCGAGGTCATCGGGCCAGTCAATTTGGCATTCCTGCACAAATTTTCAGTGACTTTGCAAAAGTAAGGAACATTTGCAATATGTTTTAACAGTGAGGTACCATCACCAAAAGCGACATTCTGAAATCAACCCAAACGAGCGATGGAGAGGTACCAGTATCACTGCCCAGCCATCCCGAGGTCATCGGGCCAGTCAATTTGGCATTCCTGCAAGAATGTTTAGTGACTTTGCAAAAGTAAGGAACATTTGCAATATGTTTTAACAGTGAGGTACCATCACCAAAAGCGACATTCTGAAATCAACCCAAACGAGCGATGGAGAGGTACCAAAATCACTGCCCAGCCATCCCGAGGTCATCGGGCCAGTCAATTTGGCATTCCTGCAAAATTTTTAGTGACTTTGCAAAAGTAAGGAACATTTGCAATATGTTTTAACAGTGAGGTACCATCACCAAAAGCGACATTCTGAAATCAACCCAAACGAGCGATGGAGAGGTACCAGAATAACTGCCCAGCCATCCCTATGTCATCGGGCCAGTCAATTTGGCATTCCTACATGATTTTTATGGCATGACAAATTGGTGATGGTGACTGCCCAGTTAACCATATGGCAAATGCACAGTGACTTTGCAAAAGTGAGAAAACATGACCAAATGGACATTCTGAAATCAACACAAACAATGGCATCACCATAGTGTCCAGACTATGCCGAGTCCAACGAGGTGCCCCGCTTGACCGTAGCTCGCTCGGTCTGAGCGCGCGACCATGAGAAAAATAGGCCCAATATGAAGCCTTCACCAGTACGTCATTTGATTTTGGGTGACAGCGGCGGAACCGTTAGGTTTAGAAAGACAATTCAACCACAGGACTGTTCCTAAGGTCCTCCTGATCTGTCCAAGCCTATCCTTGACCGTGTGACATTAACCCTTCACAGTCAAAAGAAGGTGTTTACATAAAAACAGTGTTCATTGACTTCTCTCCCCATAGGAATATATTGGCTGCTCCACTAAATACAACCTGGAGTCTATATGGGTTATGAATGTTGTATGAACCTGTCTTTGGTACCAGTCCATCAGACCACTATAAGGTCTACCTGTGTCGATTCTAAGCTTCCTGGACCAACCGGAAGTGGTCCAAATCGCCCTAAAAGTGTGTACCCATACACTGCCTGCAATTTGATGGACATAGTGCATTGAACCCTGTGTAAATCAGTCAGTTTTAATGGTAAAGACTTAAAACTCAGGATTCTCTAATGGAATACCCCAATGAGGATGTATGTTGAGTTACAGCTTCCTGTGCCAACCGGAAGTGCCATAATTGGTGTCTCATGGGCTGTTTGGAGGGGTTAAAAAAATCAGATCTTTCCAAAACTTCATATATATGATTAGGCAACCCCCATGAACTGTAAATCAGTCATTTTTCCCATAAAAATTCAAAGGAAAACTAAATCACACAGATACACAACATGGATGGAGGGACGTATCATTGGGGTGCGTAGAGACTGACAGTGCCTCCAATAGTTAGCTTTGAATGATATCAAATTGACTGATGGACAGTGACTTGCAGGTGACTCTTGTCCATTAGCAATATGTTTAAGCGGTGAGGTACCATCACCAAAAGCGACATTCTGAAATCAACCCAAACGAGCGATGGAGAGGTACCAGTATCACTGCCCAGACATCCCGAGGTCATCGGGCCAGTCAATTTGGCATTCCTGCATGATTTTTATGGCATGACAAATTGGTAATGGTGACTGCCCAGTTAACCATATGGCAAATGCACAGTGACTTTGAAAGAGTGAGAAAAATCATCAAATGGACATTCTGGAATCAACCCTAACGAGTGATGGAGAGGTACCAGAATCACTGCCAAGCCATCCCGAGTTCATCGGGCCAGTCAATTTGGCATTCCTGCAAACATTTTCAGTGACTTTGCAAAAGTAAGGAACATTTGCAATATGTTTTAACAGTGAGGTACCATCACCAAAAGCGACATTCTGAAATCAACCCAAACGAGCGATGGAGAGGTACCAAAATCACTGCCCAGCCATCCTGAGGTCATCGGGCCAGTCAATTTGGCATTCCTGCAAAAATTTTCAGTGACTTTGCAAAAGTAAGGAACATTTGCAATATGTTTTAACAGTGAGGTACCATCACCAAAAGCGACATTCTGAAATCAACCCAAACGAGCCATGGAGAGGTACCAGTATCACTGCCCAGACATCCCGAGGTCATCGGGCCAGTCAATTTGGCATTCCTGCAAAAATTTTCAGTGACTTTGCAAAAGTAAGGAACATTTGCAATATGTTTTAACAGTGAGGTACCATCACCAAAAGCGACATTCTGAAATCAACCCAAACGAGCCATGGAGAGGTACCAGTATCACTGCCCAGCCATCCCGAGGTCATCGGGCCAGTCAATTTGGCATTCCTGCATGATTTTTATAGCATGACAAATTGGTGATGGTGACTGCCCAGTTAACCATATGGCAAATGCACAGTGACTTTGAAAGAGTGAGAAAAATCACCAAATGGACATTCTGGAATCAACCCTAACGAGTGATGGAGAGGTACCAGAATCACTGCCAAGCCATCCCGACTTCATCGGGCCAGTCAATTTGCCATTCCTGCAAAAATTTTCAGTGACTTTGCAAAAGTAAGGAACATTTGCAATATGTTTTAACAGTGAGGTACCATCACCAAAAGCGACATTCTGAAATCAACCCAAACGAGCCATGGAGAGGTACCAGTATCACTGCCCAGCCATCCCGAGGTCATCGGGCCAGTCAATTTGGCATTCCTGCATGATTTTTATAGCATGACAAATTGGTGATGGTGACTGCCCAGTTAACCATATGGCAAATGCACAGTGACTTTGAAAGAGTGAGAAAAATCACCAAATGGACATTCTGGGATCAACCCTAACGAGTGATGGAGAGGTACCAGAATCACTGCCAAGCCATCCCGACTTCATCGGGCCAGTCAATTTGGCATTCCTGCAAAAATTTTCAGTGACTTTGCAAAAGTAAGGAACATTTGCAATATGTTTTAACAGTGAGGTACCATCACCAAAAGCGACATTCTGAAATCAACCCAAACGAGCGATGGAGAGGTACCAAAATCACTGCCCAGCCATCCTGAGGTCATCGGGCCAGTCAATTTGGCATTCCTGCATGATTTTTATGGCATGACAAATTGGTGATGGTGACTGCCCAGTTAACCATATGGCAAATGCACAGTGACTTTGAAAGAGTGAGAAAAATCACCAAATGGACATTCTGAAATCAGCCCAAACGAGCGATGGAGAGGTACCAGTATCACTGCCCAGCCATCCCGAGGTCATCGGGCCAGTCAATTTGGCATTCCTGCAAGAATTTTTTGTGACTTTGCAAAAGTAAGGAACATTTGCAGTATGTTTAAGCGGTGAGTTACCATCACCAAAAGCGACATTCTGAAATCAACCCAAACGAGCGATGGAGAGGTACCAAAATCACTGCCCAGCCATCCCTATGTCATCGGGCCAGTCATTTTGGCATTCCTGCATGATTTTTATGGCATGACAAATTGGTGATGGTGACTGCCCAGTTAACCATATGGCAAATGCACAGTGACTTTGCAAAAGTGAGAAAACATGACCAAATGGACATTCTGAAATCAACACAAACAATGGCATCACCATAGAGTCCAGACTGTGCCGAGTCCAACGAGGCGCCCCGCTGACCGTAGCTCGCTCGGTCTGAGCGCGCGACCATGAGAAAAATAGGCCCAATATGAAGCCTTCACCAGTACGTCATTTGATTTTGGGTGACAGCGGCGGAACCGTTAGGTTTAGAAAGACAATTCAACCACAGGACTGTTCCTAAGGTCCTCCTGATCTGTCCAAGCCTATCCTTGACCGTGTGACATTAACCCTTCACAGTCAAAAGAAGGTGTTTACATAAAAACAGTGTTCATTGACTTCTCTCCCCATAGGAATATATTGGCTGCTCCACTAAATACAACCTGGAGTCTATATGGGTTATGAATGTTGTATGAACCTGTCTTTGGTACCAGTCCATCAGACCACTATAAGGTCTACCTGTGTCGATTCTAAGCTTCCTGGACCAACCGGAAGTGGTTCAAATCGCCCTAAAAGTGTATACCCATACACTGCCTGCAATTTGATGGACATAGTGCATTGAACCCTGTGTAAATCAGTCAGTTTTCATGGTAAAGACTTAAAACTCAGGATTCTCTAATGGAATACCCCAATGAGGATGTATGTTGAGTTACAGCTTCCTGTGCCAACCGGAAGTGCCATAATTGGTGTCTCAGGGGCTGTTTGGAGGGGTTAAAAAAATCAGATCTTTCCAAAACTTCATATATATGATTAGGCAACCCCCATGAACTGTAAATCAGTCATTTTTCCCATAAAAATTCAAAGGAAAACTAAATCACACAGATACACAACATGGATGGAGGGACGTATCATTGGGGTGCGTAGAGACTGACAGTGCCTCCAATAGTTAGCTTTGAATGATATCAAATTGACTGATGGACGGTGACTTGCAGGTGACTCTTGTCCATTAGCAATATGTTTAAGCGGTGAGGTACCATCACCAAAAGCGACATTCTGAAATCAAGCCAAACGAGCGATGGAGAGGTTCCAGAATCACTGCCCAGCCATCCCGAGTTCATCGGGCCAGTCAATTTGGCATTCCTGCATGATTTTTATGGCATGACAAATTGGTGATGGTGACTGCCCAGTTAACCATATGGCAAATGCACAGTGACTTTGCAAAAGTGAGAAAACATAAACAAATGGACATGATGAAATCAACACCACGAGTGATCGAAAGGAACAACAATCACTGCCCGGCCATCCCGAGTTCATCAGGCCAGTCAATTTTGCATTTCTGAAGGATTTTTGAGCATGTCAAATTTCTTATGACATTTGGCCCCCACAAAACATATGCCTTATGCACAAGCAAAAAAAAAAAAAAAAAAACATTATGATAATAAAATATGACTAAAGTATGTTGATACAGTTCTTATACTTGTGTAACTGACACAAAATTCGAAATTTTTTCGAAAAACGGTCCAGAAAGCACTTTTTTAGGGGTGTGTGAAGTTTTTTATGAAATTTAATAATTTTTGACTTTTGACTTCTGACTTCCTATGAAATCATATTGCAGATGGACAAAACACATGCAATATGCGCAAGTAAAAAAAATAAAAAAAATTATGATAATAAAATATGACTAAAGTATGTTGATACAGTTCTTATACGTGTGTAACTGACACAAAATGCGAAAAAATTTCGAAAAACGGTCCAGAAAGCACTTTTTTAGGGGTGTGTGAAGTTTATGAAATTTAAGAATTTTTGACTTTTGACTTCTGACTTCCTATGAAATCATATTGCAAATGGACAAAACATATGCAATATGCGCAAGTAAAAAAATTTAAAAAATTATGTTAATAAAATTGGACAAAAGTATTTTCATACAGTTCTTATACATGTGTAATTGTCAAAAAAAAGCGAAAGAATTTCGAAAACGGTCCAGAAAGCACTTTTTTAAGGGGTGATACGTTTTTTTCAAAAAATTCGTTTTTTCAAAATTTGGCTTTTGGATGTTGACTTGGAGTCCAATACCAATATGAAAAACCATGGTGGAGTGCAATCGCCACCTGTTGGATTTTTGAAGTGTTACAACTGGCAATACCCATATGGCAATAGAAGTAAACTTTGCATGAATCAACGCCGCTTTGGGTGGTATTGGCCAATGTGTGCATGGTTTGGCCTATGCCAATAACTTGCCATTCATTTTTGTCCACTACGGGGGTGAAATCCCTTACATCTAATTGCTGTATAAGATGAATGAGTGAGTATGATACTGTTTACACAATTTTACAATGTGATTTTGGACTGTTTAATGAAGAAAAACTCAAAAAGGGAATTGGATTTGAACTAAATAAGAGGACCGCCCCTGAGCCCAGTTAGGGTCAGGCCTGCTGGGACAGCCCTCTTCGGCCCTCCGAATAAAACCCTCACTCGGGTTTTCTATCAGCAGACCGAGCTTACCTCAATTACGAGATGGCTAAAGGTTGCAGACCATGTTTTTCTCCATTAGGAGGACAAAGGTTGTAGACCATTGCTGACTCTTTTAACCATACGTGGTTAAACGCTTAGACTATCGATACTGACAGAATAAGAACAAGTCTTTGATATCAATTACTAGTCTGCAGCTAGGAATTCAGTATCATTGAACGTGAAGACCGACAACCGCCGAAACAATCATTCTATAACGAATATCACTCTGAACAATCCACTATAACCACAACAGAGAGAGAGGGAGAGAGACGGACAATTCTACAAAAGAAAAACTTTTCACCAGCGATCAAGACGACACACTGAGCGTAAATATATATATTGATTGCAATTGTTCCCGAATGAGTGAGCGTTCATGTGTAAAGGATTAGCATTTCAATTGTTAGAATTATTAACTCTGTAGTGACTTCTCATCTGACTCCCACTTCCCCTTTTATCTAACAAACCGCCATGCCGGTTCAGCCCACTAGGGCACATTCTCCTATCATTTCATGTAACCACATTTACCTTGTTTGTTTGTTTGTTTATGCATTTCTGTGAATTACTTAGTTAGTAATAAATAAATGATTTAAGACAATTGATGTATGGGATGACTCATAGTGAAGACTGGGTTTGTGCAGATGACCAATGAGAGACTAACGTGAGGTAAAGTAAATAATTCATTAATTCGAAGACTAACTGATCAGATATAATTTCCTAAAATAACTTTTCAGATATTTTATCTTTGTAATCTGAATATTTTTCCTTGGTGCCCCGACTTCCTAGTAATTACGGATACATGATTAATCAATCTAATAGCGTAATAACTAATTACAGAGAATCTTTGAGAAAAACAATCAGTCTTCAGTTAATGATAGTAAAGAGACAACAGCAGCATGAGTGAAGGATGCTTTGTTGCGAAATAGGAAGCCGATTCTAGATTAATATTGGATTGGAGATGCTTAATGTGAGTCTGGAAGGAGAGTTTACAGTCTAACCAGACACCCAGGTATTTGTAGTCGTCCACATATAAGTCATATATGTTAGAACCGTCCAGAGTAGTGATGCTAGGGGGCGGGCAGGTGGGTGCGGGCAGCAATCGGTTGAAGAGCATGCATTTGGTTTTACTAGCATTTAATAGCAGTTGGAGGCCACAGAAGGAGAGTTGTATGGCATTGAAGCTCGTTTGGAGTTTGTTAACACAGTGTCCAAAGAAGGGCCATAGGTATACAGAATGGTGTCGTATCCCCCTTTGAAGAGGGGGATGACCGTGGCAGCTTTCCAATCTTTCAGGGTCTCAGACAATACGAAAGAGAGGTTGAACAGGCTAGTAATAGGCGTTGCAACAATTTCGGCAGATCATTTTAGAAAGAGAGGGTCCAGATTGGCGAGCCCAGCTGATTTGTAGGGATCCAAATGTTGCAGCTCTTTCAGAACATCAGCTGTCTGGAGTTGGCTGAAGGGAAGCGGGGGGAGGGGCTTGGGAACGTTTCTGCAGGGTGTGCAGAGCTGTTGGCCGGGGTAGGGGTAGCCAGGTAGAAAGCTTGGCTAACTGACACAAGCAGTAGAATCAGATTTTTACAAAAAAAATGTGCACGCGTCTGTGTGCGTGTTTCTCTGTGACCTTACCTTCTGGGAGGTTAACTCCTCAGTCAGGTTGTTGTTCTCCTCGTGGAGGCGTGTCAGTTCCTGTTCCTGGCTCTGGAGGCGGAGCTGCAGCTCATTGGTCCTGCTGCCGTTACACTCCACTGGGGGCGTGGTCTGAGAGGAGGGGGAAGAGCTCTCTGTGCTGCGTCCTAACCTCCCTGAACCCATTATGTCTCGCAGAGTGGGCCGCTTGGGCCGCAATGAGGAACTGCTGCTCCGCCCGAAGTCAAATGTGAACGGAGAACCACTGGAGTCTGGGGGTGAGAGGTCAGAGGGAGGGATTACTATAGATACAGTGCCTTCAGATACAGTGACTGCAGTCTTCCTGCATTTTTCAGCATGTTTTTACAAAAAATATAGATTTAGAATTAGTTAAACTTGGATTTTTCCACAAGGACATACAGGATACTACCCTCCACAACATAACCTTCACTACGAATCAAAATTCCAAACCTACAACCTGATTTTGGATAAAAATAACCTGGAAGGATTCCGACTAACAAAGATTCTCATTCCCAAGGCCTTTGAAATCCACATATCCAGAGGTCATTACAATACAGTACCCCCTGGGTTCATCTCTACTTTGAACTGATGTGCAGCCAGGACACTTTACCTCAAATTAAATTACCTCAATAAGAAACAATATTGTTGCTTTGATTACATCAAAAGATATCCTCATCGCAATTTACAAAATACAACAGCCACAGGACAACTTTATTTGGACATCGCAAAGGACCATTCACCGAAACTGAAGAGATATACCTTTCTAACCACAACTGGTAAAAACAGTGGACAGAGACTTGCAACGAGGATTTACGACGAGGAATCTGCCGCCTGAAAAAATATTCTCCAAAGCGGGTGTGACTCCTGTTGCCTGCTGCTTGGAATCCAACTGGCAATCTGTTCACCGTCTCTCCCTGTCTGGCACAGGTAACCCCCCCCCCACCCTCTCACCTCCAGCACACAGGCACTTAGACACACACACCGCAGACTTTGGACTGATCAGAATTTTAGGTAGGCTAATTAACTTGTGAATCGTATTATGTGAGCTTGCTCAAACTAGTAGACCAACTATTTATTTATTTTTTTCTCAGACTTTTTAACTGGACTCTCTCAAGTTATCTTGTTGGGGCGAGTGACTCTGAACTTACAATGGCTAGCACCAAGTCGTTATCATTTTCTCTTGTTCTGCTATTTGCCTCACGACTCTGGCGTGCTTTGTTGACAATTAACTTGCTTGTTAACCCAACCGTGGGACAGTATGCTGGTTCCCACACTCGGGACTCTGGCTCTCTATTGGGTACACAGACTCTTGGCCTCCCATCCTATTCTAACCACCTCTCGCCGGCTTTGTATTCATGTTACCTGATGAAATTGCTGTAAAATAAGATCTTGTTGCCATCTGATGTACATTCAAATGTTATTAAAAAAAATCAACACTGCAGCATTCTCCCTGTCCTCTGCCGTGCCCTGATTGTATTACTGCTGATGATATTTATGGATGTGTATGTACACCCTGGCCCATCTACTGTTGCTAGACCCAATTCTGACTGGTGCTCTGATATCACTGATTTCTGCTCTCATAAAAGCCTGGGTTTTATGCACGTTAACACTAGAAGCGTATTACCTCAAATTGATTAATTGAATGTGTGGGTTCACAGCTCCAATCCAGATGTGTTGGTCATTTACTGTAATACAATTGCTTTATCTTGGCCAGGTCGCAATTGTAAATGAGAACTTGTTCTCAACTTGCCTACCTGGTTAAATAAAGATGAAATAAAAATAAATAAATAAAAACTGAAACTGGTTAGTGAAGAGTGTTTTGAATACTGACGTTAACCTTTCTGGCTATAACCTTTTTCAGCAAGACAGATCTTCCAAAGGTGTGGGAGTGGCAATCTTTACCAAGGATCACCTTCAGTGTCAGTTGTCTCCACCAAGTCTGTCCCCAAACAATTTGATTTGCTGGTTTTTAGCATTAAACTTTCAAATAGCTCTTTGTTGACTGTTGCTTGGTGCTATCGTCCTCCATCAGCACCGTCCTGCCTGTACCCTACCTGCCCTAAGCTCTCTCCTGGCCCCTTACACCAAGTCTGAATGTGTCCTGCTAGGTGACCTAAACTGGGACATGCTTAAACCACCTAACCAAGTCCTAAAGCAATGAGACTCCCTAAATATTTCTCAGATTATTACCAATCCCACAAGGTATTTTTTAATTTTACCTTTATTTTACTAGGCAAGTCAGTTAAGAACAAATTCTTATGGAGTAGGTCAAAGGTAATTACTTTAAGGAGCAGTTCTCACTCTGTGGGTCTAATCTCAAGAATTTCTGGAAAACAGTTAAAAGACCAGGAGAATAAACCCTCCTCCTCACAGCTGCCCATGTCCCTTAAAGTTGATGATGTGGTTGTTACAAACAAGGAGCACATGGCTGAGCTCTTTAACCACCACTTCATTAAGTCAGGATTCCTATTTACATTTACATTTAAGTCATTTAGCAGACGCTCTTATCCAGAGCGACTTACAAATTGGTGAATTCACCTTATGACATCCAGTGGAACAGCCACTTTACAATAGTGCATCTAAATCATTTAAGGGGGGGGGGGGTGAGAAGGATTACTTTATCCTATCCTAGGTATTCCTTAAAGAGGTGGGGTTTCAGGTGTCTCCGGAAGGTGGTGCCTGTACTTATTTGACTCAGCAATGCCTCCTTGCCTGTCCAACATTTCCTCATCTCCCACCCCTTGTAATGTGACTATCCCCGATGCTTCTCCCTCTTTTTCCCCTGCCCCGCTACAAAGTTTCTCCCTGCAGGCAGTCACTGAGTCCGAGGTGCTAGAGGAGCTTAAACTTGACCCCAAAAAGCCATCTGGGTCAGATGGTTTAGACCCTTTCTTCTTTAAGGTTGCTGCCCCTATCTTCACCAAGCCTGCCTCTGACCTTTTTAACCTGTCTCTCCTTTCTGGGGAGGTTCCCATTGCTTGGAAGGCGGCTGATCCGAACTGTTATAGGCCTATTTCTATTTTGCCTTGATTATCAAGTGATGGAACAACTTGTAAGTAATCAACTGACTGGCTTTCTTGATGTCTCTAGTATTCTCTCTGGTATGCAATCTGGTTTCCGCTCAGGTTATGGACGTGTCACTGCAACCTTAAAGGTCCTCAAGGATGTCACCATTGCCCTTGATTTTAAGCACTGCTGTGCTGCTATTTTTATTGACAGGGCCATCTCTACAGACCAGCTGAATAATGTTAGGTAGAGTTCTGTGTATTATCTCTACAGACCAATTGAATATTGTTAGGTAGAGTTGTGTATTATCTCTACAGACCAGCTGAATAATGTTAGGTAGAGTTGTGTGTATTATCTCTCCAGACCAGCTGAATAATGTTAGGTAGAGTTGTGTGTATTATTATATAGACCAGCTGAATAATGTTAGGTAGACTCGTGTGTATTATCTCTGTAGACCAGCTGAATAATGTTAGGTAGAGTTGTGTGTATTATTATATAGACCAGCTGAATAATGTTAGGTAGAGTCGTGTGTATTATTATATAGACCAGCTGAATAATGTTATGTAGAGTTGTGTGTATTATCTCTACAGACCAGCTGAATAATGTTAGATAGAGTTGTGTGTATTATTATATAGACAAGCTGAATAATGTTAGGTAGAGTTGTGTGTGTTATTATATAGACCAGCTGAATAATGTTATGTAGAGTTGTGTGTATCATCTCTACAGACCAGCTGAATAATGTTAGGTAGAGTCGTGTGTATTATCTCTACAGACCAGCTGAATAATGTTAGATAGAGTTGTGTGTATTATTATATAGACCAGCTGAATAATGTTAGGTAGAGTCGTGTGTATTATCTCTGTAGACCAGCTGAATAATGTTAGGTAGAGTTGTGTGTATTATTATATAGACCAGCTGAATAATGTTAGGTAGAGTTGTGTGTATTATCTCTCCAGACCAGCTGAATAATGTTAGGTAGAGTTGTGTGTATTAGCTCTACAGACCAGCTGAATAATGTTATGTAGAGTTGTGTGTATTATCTCTACAGACCAGCTGAATATTGTTAGGTAGAGTTGTGTGTATTATCTTTACAGACCAGCTGAATAATGTTAGGTAGAGTTGTGTGTATTATCTCTACAGACCAGCTGAATAATGTTAGGTAGAGTTGTGTGTATTATCTCTCCACACCAGCTGAATAATGTTAGGTAGAGTTGTGTGTATTATTATATAGACCAGCTGAATAATGTTAGGTAGAGTCATGTGTATTATTATATAGACCAGCTGAATAATGTTAGGTAGAGTTGTGTGTATTATCTCTATAGACCAGCTGAATAATGTTAGGGAGAGTTGTGTGTATTATCTCTGTAGACCAGCTGAATAATGTTAGGTAGAGTTGTGTGTATTATTATATAGACCAGCTGAATAATGTTAGGGAGAGTCGTGTGTATTATCTCTGTAGACCAGCTGAATAATGTTAGGTAGAGTTGTGTGTGTTATTATATAGACCAGCTGAATAATGTTAGGTAGAGTTGTGTGCATTATGATATAGACCAGCTGAATAATGTTAGGTAGAGTTGTGTGTGTTATTATATAGACCAGCTGAATAATGTTAGGTAGAGTTGTGTGTATTATTATATAGACCAGCTGAATAATGTTAGGTAGAGTTGTGTGTATTATCTCTCCAGACCAGCTGAATAATGTTAGGTAGAGTTGTGTGTATTATCTCTGTAGACCAGCTGAATAATGTTATGTAGAGTTGTGTGTATTATCCCTACAGACCAGCTGAATAATGTTAGGTAGAGTTGTGTGTGTTATTATATAGACCAGCTGAATAATATTAGGTAGAGTTGTGTATATTATCTCTCCACACCAGCTGAATAAGGCTAGGTAGAGTTGTGTGTATTATTATATAGACCAGCTGAATAATGTTAGGTAGAGTTGTGTGAATTATTATATAGACCAGCTGAATAATGTTAGGTAGAGTTGTGTGTATTATTATATAGACCAGCTGAATAATGTTAGGTAGAGTTGTGTGTATTATCTCTGTAGACCAGCTGAATAATATTAGGTAGAGTTGTGTATATTATCTCTCCACACCAGCTGAATAAGGCTAGGTAGAGTTGTGTGTATTATTATATAGACCAGCTGAATAATGTTAGGTAGAGTTGTGTGAATTATTATATAGACCAGCTGAATAATGTTAGGTAGAGTTGTGTGTATTATTATATAGACCAGCTGAATAATGTTAGGTAGAGTTGTGTGTATTATCTCTACAGATCAGCTGAATAATGTTAGGTAGAGTTGTGTGTGTTATTATATAGACCAGCTGATTAATGTTAGGTAGAGTTGTGTGTATTATTATATAGACCAGCTGAATAATGTTAGGTAGAGTTGTGTGTATTATCTCTCCAGACCAGCTGAATAATGTTAGGTAGAGTTGTGTGTATTATTATATAGACCAGCTGAATAATGTTAGGTAGAGTTGTGTGTATTATTATATAGATCAGCTGAATAATGTTAGGTAGAGTCGTGTGTATTATTATATAGACCAGCTGAATAATGTTAGGTAGAGTTGTGTGTATTATCTCTACAGATCAGCTGAATAATGTTAGGTAGAGTTGTGTGTATTATTATATAGACCAGCTGAATAATGTTAGGTAGAGTTGTGTGTATTATCTCTGTAGACCAGCTGAATAATGTTAGGTAGAGTTGTGTGTATTATCTCTACAGATCAGCTGAATAATGTTAGGTAGAGTTGTGTGTATTATCTCTCCAGACCAGCTGAATAATGTTAGGTAGAGTTGTGTGTGTTATTATATAGACCAGCTGAATAATGTTAGGTAGACTCGTGTGTATTATCTCTGTAGACCAGCTGAATAATGTTAGGTAGAGTTGTGTGTATTATTATATAGACCAGCTGAATAATGTTAGGTAGAGTCGTGTGTATTATTATATAGACCAGCTGAATAATGTTATGTAGAGTTGTGTGTATTATCTCTACAGACCAGCTGAATAATGTTAGATAGAGTTGTGTGTATTATTATATAGACAAGCTGAATAATGTTAGGTAGAGTTGTGTGTGTTATTATATAGACCAGCTGAATAATGTTATGTAGAGTTGTGTGTATCATCTCTACAGACCAGCTGAATAATGTTAGGTAGAGTCGTGTGTATTATCTCTACAGACCAGCTGAATAATGTTAGATAGAGTTGTGTGTATTATTATATAGACCAGCTGAATAATGTTAGGTAGAGTCGTGTGTATTATCTCTGTAGACCAGCTGAATAATGTTAGGTAGAGTTGTGTGTATTATTATATAGACCAGCTGAATAATGTTAGGTAGAGTTGTGTGTATTATCTCTCCAGACAAGCTGAATAATGTTAGGTAGAGTTGTGTGTATTAGCTCTACAGACCAGCTGAATAATGTTAGGTAGAGTTGTGTGTATTATCTCTACAGACCAGCTGAATAATGTTAGGTAGAGTTGTGTGTATTATCTCTCCACACCAGCTGAATAATGTTAGGTAGAGTTGTGTGTATTATTATATAGACCAGCTGAATAATGTTAGGTAGAGTCATGTGTATTATTATATAGACCAGCTGAATAATGTTAGGTAGAGTTGTGTGTATTATCTCTATAGACCAGCTGAATAATGTTAGGGAGAGTTGTGTGTATTATCTCTGTAGACCAGCTGAATAATGTTAGGTAGAGTTGTGTGTATTATTATATAGACCAGCTGAATAATGTTAGGGAGAGTCGTGTGTATTATCTCTGTAGACCAGCTGAATAATGTAAGGTAGAGTTGTGTGTGTTATTATATAGACCAGCTGAATAATGTTAGGTAGAGTTGTGTGCATTATGATATAGACCAGCTGAATAATGTTAGGTAGAGTTGTGTGTGTTATTATATAGACCAGCTGAATAATGTTAGGTAGAGTTGTGTGTGTTATTATATAGACCAGCTGAATAATGTTAGGTAGAGTTGTGTGTATTATTATATAGACCAGCTGAATAATGTTAGGTAGAGTTGTGTGTATTATCTCTCCAGACCAGCTGAATAATGTTAGGTAGAGTTGTGTGTATTATCTCTGTAGACCAGCTGAATAATGTTATGTAGAGTTGTGTGTATTATCCCTACAGACCAGCTGAATAATGTTAGGTAGAGTTGTGTGTGTTATTATATAGACCAGCTGAATAATATTAGGTAGAGTTGTGTATATTATCTCTCCACACCAGCTGAATAAGGCTAGGTAGAGTTGTGTGTATTATTATATAGACCAGCTGAATAATGTTAGGTAGAGTTGTGTGAATTATTATATAGACCAGCTGAATAATGTTAGGTAGAGTTGTGTGTATTATTATATAGACCAGCTGAATAATGTTAGGTAGAGTTGTGTGTATTATCTCTGTAGACCAGCTGAATAATGTTAGGTAGAGTTGTGTGTATTATCTCTACAGATCAGCTGAATAATGTTAGGTAGAGTTGTGTGTGTTATTATATAGACCAGCTGATTAATGTTAGGTAGAGTTGTGTGTATTATTATATAGACCAGCTGAATAATGTTAGGTAGAGTTGTGTGTATTATCTCTCCAGACCAGCTGAATAATGTTAGGTAGAGTTGTGTGTATTATTATATAGACCAGCTGAATAATGTTAGGTAGATTTGTGTGTATTATTATATAGATCAGCTGAATAATGTTAGGTAGAGTCGTGTGTATTATTATATAGACCAGCTGAATAATGTTAGGTAGAGTTGTGTGTATTATCTCTACAGATCAGCTGAATAATGTTAGGTAGAGTTGTGTGTATTATTATATAGACCAGCTGAATAATGTTAGGTAGAGTTGTGTGTATTATCTCTGTAGACCAGCTGAATAATGTTAGGTAGAGTTGTGTGTATTATCTCTACAGATCAGCTGAATAATGTTAGGTAGAGTTGTGTGTGTTATTATATAGACCAGCTGATTAATGTTAGGTAGAGTTGTGTGTATTATCTCTCCAGACCAGCTGAATAATGTTAGGTAGAGTTGTGTGTGTTATTATATAGACCAGCTGAATAATGTTAGGTAGAGTTCTGTGTATTATCTCTCCAGACCAGCTGAATAATGTTAGGTAGTGTTGTGTGTATTATTATATAGACCAGCTGAATAATGTTAGGTAGAGTCGTGTGTATTATATAGACCAGCTGAATAATGTTAGGTAGAGTTGTGTGTATTATCTCTATAGACCAGCTGAATAATGTTAGGTAGAGTTGTGTGTATTATTATATAGACCAGCTGAATAATGTTAGGTAGAGTTGTGTGTATTATTATATAGACCAGCTGAATAATGTTAGGTAGAGTTGTGTGTATTATCTCTATAGACCAGCTGAATAATGTTAGGTAGAGTTGTGTGCGTTATTATATAGACCAGCTGAATAATGTTAGGTAGAGTTGTGTGTATTATTATATAGACCAGCTGAATAATGTTAGGTAGAGTCGTGTGTATTATTATATAGACCAGCTGAATAATGTTAGGTAGAGTTGTGTGTATTATTATATAGACCAGCTGAATAATGTTAGTTAGAGTCGTGTGTATTATTATATAGACCAGCTGAATAATGTTAGGTAGAGTTGTGTGTATTATCTCTATAGACCAGCTGAATAATGTTAGGTAGAGTTGTGTGTATTATCTCTCCAGACCAGCTGAATAATGTTAGGTAGAGTTGTGTGTATTATTATATAGACCAGCTGAATAATGTTAGGTAGAGTTGTGTGTATTATCTCTATAGACCATTTGAATAATGTTAGGGAGAGTTGTGTGTATTATCTCTGTAGACCAGCTGAATAATATTAGGTAGAGTTGTGTGTATTATTATATAGACCAGCTGAATAATGTTAGGGAGAGTCGTGTGTATTATCTCTGTAGACCAGCTGAATAATGTTAGTTAGAGTTGTGTGTGTTATTATATAGACCAGCTGAATAATGTTAGGTAGAGTTGTGTGCATTATGATATAGACCAGCTGAATAATGTTAGGTAGAGTTGTGTGTGTTATTATATAGACCAGCTGAATAATGTTAGGTAGAGTTGTGTGTATTATCTCTCCAGACCAGCTGAATAATGTTAGGTAGAGTTGTGTGTATTATCTCTGTAGACCAGCTGAATAATGTTATGTAGAGTTGTGTGTATTATCTCTCCAGACCAGCTGAATAATGTTAGGTAGAGTTGTGTGTATTATTATATAGACCAGCTGAATAATGTTAGGTAGAGTTGTGTGTATTATCTCTATAGACCAGCTGAATAATGTTAGGGAGAGTTGTGTGTATTATCTCTGTAGACCAGCTGAATAATGTTAGGTAGAGTTGTGTGTGTTATTATATAGACCAGCTGAATAATGTTAGGTAGAGTTGTGTGCATTATGATATAGACCAGCTGAATAATGTTAGGTAGAGTTGTGTGCGTTATTATATAGACCAGCTGAATAATGTTAGGTAGAGTTGTGTGTATTATTATATAGACCAGCTGAATAATGTTAGGTAGAGTTGTGTGTATTATTATATAGACCAGCTGAATAATGTTAGGTAGAGTCGTGTGTATTATTATATAGACCAGCTGAATAATGTTAGGTAGAGTTGTGTGTATTATTATATAGACCAGCTGAATAATGTTAGTTAGAGTCGTGTGTATTATTATATAGACCAGCTGAATAATGTTAGGTAGAGTTGTGTGTATTATCTCTATAGACCAGCTGAATAATGTTAGGTAGAGTTGTGTGTATTATCTCTCCAGACCAGCTGAATAATGTTAGGTAGAGTTGTGTGTATTATTATATAGACCAGCTGAATAATGTTAGGTAGAGTTGTGTGTATTATCTCTATAGGCTATTTGAATAATGTTAGGGAGAGTTGTGTGTATTATCTCTGTAGACCAGCTGAATAATGTTAGGTAGAGTTGTGTGTATTATTATATAGACCAGCTGAATAATGTTAGGGAGAGTTGTGTGTATTATCTCTGTAGACCAGCTGAATAATGTTAGTTAGAGTTGTGTGTGTTATTATATAGACCAGCTGAATAATGTTAGGTAGAGTTGTGTGCATTATGATATAGACCAGCTGAATAATGTTAGGTAGAGTTGTGTGTGTTATTATATAGACCAGCTGAATAATGTTAGGTAGAGTTGTATGTATTATTATATAGACCAGCTGAATAATGTTAGGTAGAGTTGTGTGTATTATCTCTCCAGACCAGCTGAATAATGTTAGGTAGAGTTGTGTGTATTATCTCTGTAGACCAGCTGAATAATGTTATGTAGAGTTGTGTGTATTATCTCTCCAGACCAGCTGAATAATGTTAGGTAGAGTTGTGTGTATTATTATATAGACCAGCTGAATAATGTTAGGTAGAGTTGTGTGTATTATCTCTATAGACCAGCTGAATAATGTTAGGGAGAGTTGTGTGTATTATCTCTGTAGACCAGCTGAATAATGTTAGGTAGAGTTGTGTGTGTTATTATATAGACCAGCTGAATAATGTTAGGTAGAGTTGTGTGCATTATGATATAGACCAGCTGAATAATGTTAGGTAGAGTTGTGTGCGTTATTATATAGACCAGCTGAATAATGTTAGGTAGAGTTGTGTGTATTATTATATAGACCAGCTGAATAATGTTAGGTAGAGTCGTGTGTATTATTATATAGACCAGCTGAATAATGTTAGGTAGAGTTGTGTGTATTATTATATAGACCAGCTGAATAATGTTAGTTAGAGTCGTGTGTATTATTATATAGACCAGCTGAATAATGTTAGGTAGAGTTGTGTGTATTATCTCTATAGACCAGCTGAATAATGTTAGGTAGAGTTGTGTGTATTATCTCTCCAGACCAGCTGAATAATGTTAGGTAGAGTTGTGTGTATTATTATATAGACCAGCTGAATAATGTTAGGTAGAGTTGTGTGTATTATCTCTATAGACCATTTGAATAATGTTAGGGAGAGTTGTGTGTATTATCTCTGTAGACCAGCTGAATAATGTTAGGTAGAGTTGTGTGTATTATTATATAGACCAGCTGAATAATGTTAGGGAGAGTCGTGTGTATTATCTCTGTAGACCAGCTGAATAATGTTAGTTAGAGTTGTGTGTGTTATTATATAGACCAGCTGAATAATGTTAGGTAGACTTGTGTGCATTATGATATAGACCAGCTGAATAATGTTAGGTAGAGTTGTGTGTGTTATTATATAGACCAGCTGAATAATGTTAGGTAGAGTTGTGTGTATTATCTCTCCAGACCAGCTGAATAATGTTAGGTAGAGTTGTGTGTATTATCTCTGTAGACCAGCTGAATAATGTTATGTAGAGTTGTGTGTATTATCTCTACAGACCAGCTGAATAATGTTATGTAGAGTTGTGTGTATTATCTCTACAGACCAGCTGAATAATGTTAGGTAGAGTTGTGTGCATTATCATATAGACCAGCTGAATAATGTTAGGTAGAGTTGTGTGTGTTATTATATAGACCAGCTGAATAATGTTAGGTAGAGTTGTGTGTATTATCTCTCCAGACCAGCTGAATAATGTTAGGTAGAGTTGTGTGTATTATCTCTGTAGACCAGCTGAATAATGTTATGTAGAGTTGTGTGTATTATCTCTACAGACCAGCTGAATAATGTTAGGTAGAGTTGTGTGTGTTATTATATAGACCAGCTGAATAATATTAGGTAGAGTTGTGTGTATTATCTCTCCACACCAGCTGAATAATGCTAGGTAGAGTTGTGTGCATTATTATATAGACCAGCTGAATAATGTTAGGTAGAGTTGTGTGCGTTATGATATAGACCAGCTGAATAATGTTAGGTAGAGTTGTGTGCGTTATTATATAGACCAGCTGAATAATGTTAGGTAGAGTTGTGTGTATTATCTCTATAGACCAGCTGAATAATGTTAGGGAGAGTTGTGTGTATTATCTCTGTAGACCAGCTGAATAATGTTAGGTAGAGTTGTGTGTGTTATTATATAGACCAGCTGAATAATGTTAGGTAGAGTTGTGTGCATTATGATATAGACCAGCTGAATAATGTTAGGTAGAGTTGTGTGCGTTATTATATAGACCAGCTGAATAATGTTAGGTAGAGTTGTGTGTATTATTATATAGACCAGCTGAATAATGTTAGGTAGAGTCGTGTGTATTATTATATAGACCAGCTGAATAATGTTAGGTAGAGTTGTGTGTATTATTATATAGACCAGCTGAATAATGTTAGTTAGAGTCGTGTGTATTATTATATAGACCAGCTGAATAATGTTAGGTAGAGTTGTGTGTATTATCTCTATAGACCAGCTGAATAATGTTAGGTAGAGTTGTGTGTATTATCTCTCCAGACCAGCTGAATAATGTTAGGTAGAGTTGTGTGTATTATTATATAGACCAGCTGAATAATGTTAGGTAGAGTTGTGTGTATTATCTCTATAGACCATTTGAATAATGTTAGGGAGAGTTGTGTGTATTATCTCTGTAGACCAGCTGAATAATGTTAGGTAGAGTTGTGTGTATTATTATATAGACCAGCTGAATAATGTTAGGGAGAGTCGTGTGTATTATCTCTGTAGACCAGCTGAATAATGTTAGTTAGAGGTAGAGTTGTGTGTATTATCTCTCCAGACCAGCTGAATAATGTTAGGTAGAGTTGTGTGTATTATCTCTGTAGACCAGCTGAATAATGTTATGTAGAGTTGTGTGTATTATCTCTACAGACCAGCTGAATAATGTTATGTAGAGTTGTGTGTATTATCTCTACAGACCAGCTGAATAATGTTAGGTAGAGTTGTGTGCATTATCATATAGACCAGCTGAATAATGTTAGGTAGAGTTGTGTGTGTTATTATATAGACCAGCTGAATAATGTTAGGTAGAGTTGTGTGTATTATCTCTCCAGACCAGCTGAATAATGTTAGGTAGAGTTGTGTGTATTATCTCTACAGACCAGCTGAATAATGTTAGGTAGAGTTGTGTGTGTTATTATATAGACCAGCTGAATAATATTAGGTAGAGTTGTGTGTATTATCTCTCCACACCAGCTGAATAATGCTAGGTAGAGTTGTGTGTATTATTATATAGACCAGCTGAATAATGTTAGGTAGAGTTGTGTGCGTTATGATATAGACCAGCTGAATAATGTTAGGTAGAGTTGTGTGCGTTATTATATAGACCAGCTGAATAATGTTAGGTAGAGTTGTGTGTATTATTATATAGACCAGCTGAATAATGTTAGGTAGAGTCGTGTGTATTATTATATAGACCAGCTGAATAATGTTAGGTAGAGTTGTGTGTATTATTATATAGACCAGCTGAATAATGTTAGTTAGAGTCGTGTGTATTATTATATAGACCAGCTGAATAATGTTAGGTAGAGTTGTGTGTATTATCTCTATAGACCAGCTGAATAATGTTAGGTAGAGTTGTGTGTATTATTATATAGACCAGCTGAATAATGTTAGGTAGAGTTGTGTGTATTATCTCTATAGACCATTTGAATAATGTTAGGGAGAGTTGTGTGTATTATCTCTGTAGACCAGCTGAATAATGTTAGGTAGAGTTGTGTGTATTATTATATAGACCAGCTGAATAATGTTAGGGAGAGTCGTGTGTATTATCTCTGTAGACCAGCTGAATAATGTTAGTTAGAGTTGTGTGTGTTATTATATAGACCAGCTGAATAATGTTAGGTAGAGTTGTGTGTATTATCTCTACAGACCAGCTGAATAATGTTATGTAGAGTTGTGTGTATTATCTCTACAGACCAGCTGAATAATGTTAGGTAGAGTTGTGTGCATTATCATATAGACCAGCTGATTAATGTTAGGTAGAGTTGTGTGTGTTATTATATAGACCAGCTGAATAATGTTAGGTAGAGTTGTGTGTATTATTATATAGACCAGCTGAATAATGTTAGGTAGAGTTGTGTGCATTATGATATAGACCAGCTGAATAATGTTAGGTAGAGTTGTGTGTGTTATTATATAGACCAGCTGAATAATGTTAGGTAGAGTTGTGTGTATTATTATATAGACCAGCTGAATAATGTTATGTAGAGTTGTGTGTATTATTATATAGACCAGCTGAATAATGTTAGGTAGAGTTGTGTGCATTATGATATAGACCAGCTGAATAATGTTAGGTAGAGTTGTGTGTGTTATTATATAGACCAGCTGAATAATGTTTGGTAGAGTTGTGTGTATTATCTCTCCAGACCAGCTGAATAATGTTATGTAGAGTTGTGTGTATTATTATATAGACCAGCTGAATAATGTTAGGTAGAGTTGTGTGTGTTATTATATAGACCAGCTGATTAATGTTAGGTAGAGTTGTGTGTATTATTATATAGACCAGCTGAATAATGTTATGTAGAGTTGTGTGTATTATTATATAGACCAGCTGAATAATGTTAGGTAGAGTTGTGTGCATTATGATATAGACCAGCTGAATAATGTTAGGTAGAGTTGTGTGTGTTATTATATAGACCAGCTGAATAATGTTAGGTAGAGTTGTGTGTATTATCTCTCCAGACCAGCTGAATAATGTTATGTAGAGTTGTGTGTATTATTATATAGACCAGCTGAATAATGTTAGGTAGAGTTGTGTGTGTTATTATATAGACCAGCTGATTAATGTTAGGTAGAGTTGTGTGTATTATTATATAGACCAGCTGAATAATGTTAGGTAGAGTTGTGTGTATTATCTCTCCAGACCAGCTGAATAATGTTAGGTAGAGTTGTGTGTATTATTATATAGACCAGCTGAATAATGTTAGGTAGAGTTGTGTGTATTATCTCTACAGACCAGCTGAATAATGTTAATGTTATGTTTTACATGTAATGTGAATGTAATGTGTTTGGACGCCAGGAAGAGTAGCTGCTGCTTGGCAGGAAGGGGACAGATGGTGAGGAGAAGGAGGTGGTGAGGGTCAGGAAGGGGACAGAGGGTGAGGAGAAGGAGGTGGTGAGGGTCAGGAAGGGGACAGATGGTGAGGAGAAGGAGGTGGTGAGGGTCAGGAAGGGGACAGAGGGTGAGGAGGAGGAGGAGGTGAGGATCAGGAAGGGGACAGAGGGTGAGGTGGAGGAGGTGGTGAGGGTCAGGAAGGGGACAGAGGGTGAGGAGGAGGAGGAGGTGGTGAGGGTCAGGAAGGTGACAGAGGGTGAGGAGGAGGAGGTGGTGAGGGTCAGGAAGGGGACAGAGGGTGAGGAGGAGGTGAGGGTCAGGAAGGGGACAGAGGGTGAGGAGGAGGTGAGGGTCAGGAAGGGGACAGAGGGTGAGGAGGAGGAGGAGGAGGTGGTGAGGGTCAGGAAGGGGACAGAGGGTGAGGAGGAGGAGGAGGTGGTGAGGGTCAGGAAGGTGACAGAGGGTGAGGAGGAGGAGGTGGTGAGGGTCAGGAAGGGGACAGAGGGTGAGGAGGAGGTGAGGGTCAGGAAGGGGACAGAGGGTGAGGAGGAGGAGGAGGTGGTGAGGGTCAGAAGGGGACAGAGGGTGAGGAGGAGGTGGTGAGGGTCAGGAAGGGGACAGAGGGTGAGGAGGAGGTGGTGAGGGTCAGGAAGGGGACAGAGGGTGAGGAGTAGGTGGTGAGGGTCAGGAAGGGGACAGGGTGAGGAGGAGGTGGTGAGGGTCAGGAAGGGGACAGAGGGTGAGGAGGAGGTGGTGAGGGTCAGGAAGGGGACAGAGGGTGAGGAGGAGGTGGTGGGGGTCAGGAAGGGGACAGAGGGTGAGGAGGTGGTGGTGAGGGTCAGGAAGGGGACAGAGGGTGAGGAGGAGGTGGTGAGGGTCAGGAAGGGGACATGGGGTGAGGAGGAGGAGGAGGAGGTGGTGAGGGTCAGGAAGGGGACAGAGGGTGAGGAGGAGGAGGAGGAGGTGGTGAGGGTCAGGAAGGGGACAGAGGGTGAGGAGGAGGTGGTGGGGGTCAGGAAGGGGACAGAGGGAAAGGAGGAGGTGGTGAGGGTCAGGAAGGGGACAGAGGGTGAGGAGGTGGTGGTGAGGGTCAGGAAGGGGACAGAG
The DNA here is from genome assembly GCF_036934945.1 of Oncorhynchus masou masou. Classification (NCBI taxonomy): domain Eukaryota; kingdom Metazoa; phylum Chordata; class Actinopteri; order Salmoniformes; family Salmonidae; genus Oncorhynchus; species Oncorhynchus masou. The sequence continues at coordinate 75,148,227 of NC_088226.1, forward strand.
GGTGAGGAGGAGGTGGTGAGGGTCAGGAAGGGGACAGAGGGTGAGGAGGAGGTGGTGAGGGTCAGGAAGGGGACAGAGGGTGAGGAGGAGGAGGTGAGGGTCAGGAAGGGGACAGAGGGTGAGGAGGAGGAGGAGGAGGAGGAGGAGAGGGTCAGGAAGGGGACAGAGGGTGAGGAGGAGGAGGTGAGGGTCAGGAAGGGGACAGAGGGTGAGGAGGTGGAGCTGACGGTCTGGAAGGGGACGGAGTGTGAGGAGGTGGAGGTGGTGAGGGTCAGGAAGGGGACAGAGGGTGAGGAGGTGGAGGTGAGGGTCAGGAAGGGGACAGAGGGTGAGGAGGAGGAGGTGAGGGTCAGGAAGGGGACAGAGGGTAAGGAGGAGGTGGAGCTGACGGTCTGGAAGGGGACGGAGTGTGAGGAGGTGGAGCTGACGGTCTGGAAGGGGACGGAGTGTGAGGAGGTGGAGCTGACGGTCTGGAAGGGGACGGAGTGTGAGGAGGTGGAGCTGACGGTCTGGAAGGGGACGGAGTGTGAGGAGGTGGAGGTGGTGAGGGTCAGGAAGGGGACAGAGGGTGAGGAGGTGGAGGTGGTGAGGGTCAGGAAGGGGACAGAGGGTGAGGAGGTGGAGGTGGTGAGGGTCAGGAAGGGGACAGAGGGTGAGGAGGTGGAGGTGGTGAGGGTCAGGAAGGGGACAGAGGGTGAGGAGGTGGAGGTGGTGAGGGTCAGGAAGGGGACAGAGGGTGAGGAGGAGGAGGTGAGGGTCAGGAGGGGACAGAGTGTGAGGAGGAGGAGGAGGTGAGGGTCAAGAAGGGGACAGAGGGTGAGGAGGTGGAGGTGGTGAGGGTCAGGAAGGGGACAGAGGGTGAGGAGGTGGAGGTGGTGAGGGTCAGGAAGGGGACAGAGGGTGAGGAGGAGGAGGTGAGGGTCAGGAGGGGACAGAGTGTGAGGAGGAGGAGGAGGTGAGGGTCAAGAAGGGGACAGAGGGTAAGGAGGAGGTGGTGAGGGTCAGGAAGGGGACAGAGGGTGAGGAGGAGAGGGTCAGGAAGGGGACAGAGGGTGAGGAGGAGGAGGTGAGGGTCAGGAAGGGGACAGAGGGTGAGGAGGAGGTGGTGAGGGTCAAGAAGGGGACAGAGGGTGAGGAGGAGGAGGTGAGGGTCAGGAAGGGGACAGGGGGTGAGGAGGAGGAGGTGAGGGTCAGGAAGGGGACAGAGGGTGAGGAGGAGGAGGTGAGGGTCCGGAAGGGGACAGGGGGTGAGGAGGAGGAGGAGGTGAGGGTCAGGAAGGGGACAGAGGGTGAGGAGGAGGAGGAGGTGGTGAGGGTCAGGAAGGGGACAGAGGGGGAGGAGGTGGTGAGGGTCAGGAAGGGGACAGAGGGTGAGGAGGAGGAGGAGAGGGTCAGGAAGGGGACAGAGGGTGAGGAGGAGGAGGTGAGGGTCAGGAAGGGGACAGGGGGTGAGGAGGAGGAGGAGGAGGTGGTGAGGGTCAGGAAGGGGACAGAGGGTGAGGAGGAGGAGGAGAGGGTCAGGAAGGGGACAGAGGGTGAGGAGGAGGAGGTGAGGGTCAGGAAGGGGACAGGGGGTGAGGAGGAGGAGGAGGAGGTGGTGAGGGTCAGGAAGGGGACAGAGGGTGAGGAGGAGGAGGAGGAGAGGGTCAGGAAGGGGACAGAGGGTAAGGAGGAGGAGGTGAGGGTCAGGAAGGGGACAGAGGGTGAGGAGGATGAGGAGGTGGTGAGGGTCAGGAAGGGGACAGAGGGTGAGGAGGAGGAGGGTCAGGAAGGGGACAGAGGGTGAGGAGGAGGTGGTGAGGGTCAGGAAGGGGACAGAGGGTGAGGAGGTGGTGGTGAGGGTCAGGAAGGGGACAGAGGGTGAGGAGGAGGTGGTGGTGAGGGTCAGGAAGGGGACAGAGGGTGAGGAGGAGGAGGTGAGGGTCAGGAAGGGGACAGAAGGTGAGGAAGAGGTGGTGAGGGTCAGGAAGGGGACAGAGGGTGAGGAGGAAGTGGTGAGGGTCAGGAAGGGGACAGAGGGTGAGGAGGTGGTGGTGAGGGTCAGGAAGGGGACAGAGGGTGAGGAGGAGGTGGTGGTGAGGGTCAGGAAGGGGACAGAGGGTGAGGAGGAGGTGGTGGTGAGGGTCAGGAAGGGGACAGAGGGTGAGGAGGAGGTGGTGGTGAGGGTCAGGAAGGGGACAGAGGGTGAGGAGGAGGAGGTGAGGGTCAGGAAGGGGACAGAAGGTGAGGAAGAGGTGGTGAGGGTCAGGAAGGGGACAGAGGGTGAGGAGGAGGAGGAGGAGGTGGTGAGGGTCAGGAAGGGGACAGAGGGTGAAGAGGAGGAGGAGGTGGTGAGGGTCAGGAAGGGGACAGAGGGTGAGGAGGAGGTGGTGAGGGTCAGGAAGGGGACAGAGGGTGAGGAGGAGGAGGTGAGGGTCAGGAAGGGGACAGAGGGTGAGGAGGAGGAGGAGGAGGTGGTGAGGGTCAGGAAGGGGACAGAGGGTGAAGAGGAGGAGGAGGTGGTGAGGGTCAGGAAGGGGACAGAGGGTGAGGAGGAGGTGGTGAGGGTCAGGAAGGGGACAGAGGGTGAAGAGGAGGAGGTGGTGGTGAGGGTCAGGAAGGGGACAGAGGGTGAAGAGGAGGAGGTGGTGGTGAGGGTCAGGAAGGGGACAGAGGGTGACGAGGACTCTTACGTCTGTGTGACTCATTCTGAGGCTGGGTGGGAGGTTTGTGGTCCTGGTTGATGTCCTTGGTTGAGGGAGCGTCTAACATCTCCCACTCATCACCACTGCTCCCAGTGTAGAAGACAGAGCGTCTGTTCTCTCCTCCTCCTCGACCCACACGCAGGCCTGACATGGAGTTCCTGGTGGACAGATAGAGGGGGGACAGAGTAAGGGACATGGTCAACCACAACACATCCTTAGCAACAGAGAGAATAGGATATGAAGCCAGTGACTAGATCAATTAAAGATGAAAAGGAGGAAAGAGTTGGGTCGTGGATCCTGGAGTATACTGCATATTACTGTAGTATACTGCATATTACTGTAGCATAATGCATATTACTGTAGCATACTGCATATTACTGTAGCATACTGCATATTACTGTTGTTTAATGCATATTACTGTTGTTTAATGCATATTACTGTAATATAAAGCATATTACTGTAGTATAATGCATATTACTGTAGTATAATGCATATTACTGTAGTATAAAGCATATTACTGTAGTATAATGTATATTACTGTAGCATAATGCATATTACTGTAGCATAAAGCATATTACTGTAGTATAAAGCATATTACTGTAGTATAATGCATATTACTGTAGTATAAAGCATATTACTGTAGTATAATGTATATTACTGTAGTATAATGCATATTACTGTAGTATACTGCATATTACTGTAGTATAATGCATATTACTGTAGTATAAAGCATATTACTGTAGTATAATGCATATTACTGTAGTATAAAGCGTTCCTGGTGGACAGATAGAGGGGGGACAGAGTAAGGGACATGGTCAACCACAACACATCCTTAGCAACAGAGAGAATAGGATATGAAGCCAGTGACTAGATCAATTAAAGATGAAAAGGAGGAAAGAGTTGGGTCGTGGATCCTGGAGTATACTGCATATTACTGTAGTATACTGCATATTACTGTAGCATAATGCATATTACTGTAGCATACTGCATATTACTGTAGCATACTGCATATTACTGTTGTTTAATGCATATTACTGTTGTTTAATGCATATTACTGTAGTATAAAGCATATTACTGTAGTATAATGCATATTACTGTAGTATAATGCATATTACTGTAGTATAAAGCATATTACTGTAGTATAATGTATATTACTGTAGTATAATGTATATTACTGTAGCATAATGCATATTACTGTAGCATAAAGCATATTACTGTAGTATAAAGCATATTACTGTAGTATAATGCATATTACTGTAGTATAAAGCATATTACTGTAGTATAATGTATATTACTGTAGTATAATGCATATTACTGTAGTATACTGCATATTACTGTAGTATAATGCATATTACTGTAGTATAAAGCATATTACTGTAGTATAATGCATATTACTGTAGTATAAAGCGTTCCTGGTGGACAGATAGAGGGGGGACAGAGTAAGGGACATGGTCAACCACAACACATCCTAAGCAACAGAGAGAATAGGATATGAAGCCAGTGACTAGATCAATTAAATATGAAAAGGAGGAAAGAGTTGGGTCGTAGATCCCTGGAGTATACTGCATATTACTGTTGTATACTGCATATTACTGTAGTATACTGCATATTACTGTAGCATAATGCATATTACTGTAGCATACTGCATATTACTGTAGCATACTGCATATTACTGTAGCATACTGCATATTACTGTTGTTTAATGCATATTACTGTTGTTTAATGCATATTACTGTAGTATAAAGCATATTACTGTAGTATAAAGCATATTACTGTAGTATAAAGCATATTACTGTAGTATAAAGCATATTACTGTAGTATAAAGCATATTACTGTAGTATAAAGCATATTACTGTAGTATAATGTATATTACTGTAGCATAATGCATTTTACTGTAGTATAAAGCATATTACTGTAGTATAAAGCATATTACTGTAGTATAATGCATATTACTGTAGTATAAAGCATATTACTGTAGTATAATGTATATTACTGTAGTATAATGCATATTACTGTAGTATACTGCATATTACTGTAGTATAATGCATATTACTGTAGTATAATGCATATTACTGTAGTATAATGCATATTACTGTAGTATAATGCATATTACTGTAGTATAAAGCATATTACTGTAGTATAAAGCATATTACTGTAGTATAATGCATATTACTGTAGTATAAAGCATATTACTGTAGTATAATGTATATTACTGTAGTATAATGCATATTACTGTAGTATACTGCATATTACTGTAGTATAATGCATATTACTGTAGTGTAAAGCATATTACTGTAGTATAATGCATATTACTGTAGTATAAAGCGTTCCTGGTGGACAGATAGAGGGGGGACAGAGTAAGGGACATGGTCAACCACAACACATCCTAAGCAACAGAGAGAATAGGATATGAAGCCAGTGACTAGATCAATTAAATATGAAAAGAAGGAAAGAGTTGGGTCGTAGATCCCTGGAGTATACTGCATATTACTGTTGTATACTGCATATTACTGTTGTATACTGCATATTACTGTTGTATACTGCATATTACTGTTGTATAATGCACATTACTTTAGTATAATGCATATTACTGTAGCTCCCTGGAAAATAATGCACTTTACTGTAGTATAATGCACTTTACTGTGGTCTAATGCATATTACTGTAGTCTAATGCATATTACTGTAGTATAATGCACTTTACTGTAGTATAATGCATATTACTGTAGTATAATGCATATTACTGTTGTATAATGCATATTACTGTAGCATAATGCATATTACTGTAGCATAATGCATATTACTGTAGCATAATGCATATTACTGTAGCATAATGCATATTACTGTAGCATAATGCACATTACTGTAGTATAATGTATATTACTGTAGTATAATGCATATTACTGTAGCTCCCTGGAGTATAATGCAGATACAGTTGAAGTCAGAAGTTTACAAACACTTAGGTTGGAGTCAATAAATCTAGTTTTTCAACCACTCCACAAATTTCTTGTTAACAAACTATAGTGTTGGCAAGTCAGATACTTTGTGCATGACAAGTAATTTTTCCAACAATTGTTTACAGACAGAATATTTAACTTGTAAATCACTGCATCACAATTCCACTGGGTCAGAAGTTTACATACAATAACTTGACTTTACCTTTAAACAGCTTGAAAAATTCCAGAAAATTATGTCATGACTTTAGAAGCTTCTGATTGGCTAATTGACATCATTTGAGTCAATTGGAGGTGTACCTGTGGATGTATTTCAAGGCCTACCTTCAAACTCAGTGCCTCTTTGCTTGACATCATGGGAAAATCAAAAGAAATCAGTCAAGACCTCAGTAAAAAAAATTGTAGACCTCCACAAGCCTGGTTCATCCTTGGGAGCAATTTCCAAACACCTGAAGGTACCACGTTCATCTGCACAAACAATAGTACGCAAGTATAAACATCATGGGACCAAGCAGCTGTCATACCGCTCAGGAAGGAGACACGTTCGGTCTCCTAGAGTTGAAGTACTTTGGTGCAAAAAGTGCAAATCAATCCCAGAACAACAGCAAAGGATATTGTGAAGATGCTGGACGAAACAGGTACAACTTATCTATGTCCACAGTAAAATGAGTCCTATACTGACATAACCTGAAAGGCCGCTCAGCAAGGAAGAAGACATTGCTCCAAAACCGCCAAAAAAAAGCCAGACTATGGTTCGCAGTTGCGATCGTACTTTTTGGAGAAATGTCCTCTGGTCTAATGAAACAGATATAGAACTGTTTGGCCATAACGACCATCGTTATGTTTGGAGGGAAAAGGGGGAGGCTTGCAAGCCGAAGAACACCATCCCAACCGTGAAGCACGTAGGTGGCAGCATCATGTTGTGGGGGTGCTTTGCTGCAGGAGGGACTGGTGCACTTCACAAAATAGATTACATCATGTGTATGGCAAATTATGAGGATATATTGAAGCAACATCTCAAGACATCAGTCAGGCAGTTAAAGCTTGGTCGCAAATGGGTCTTCCAAATGGACAATGACCCCAAGCATACTTCCAAAGTTGTGTCAAAATGGCTTAAGGACAACAAAGTCAAGGTATTGGAGTGGCCTATCCTATTGAAAATTTGTGGGCAGTACTGAAAAGGTGTGTGCTAGCAAGGAGGCCTACAAACCTGACTCAGTTACACCAGCTCTGTCAGGAGGAATGGAATGGGACAAAATTCACCCAACTTATTGTGGGAAGCTTGTGGAAGGCTACCCAAAATGTTTGACCCAAGTTAAACAATTTAAAGGCAATGCTACCAAATACAAATTGAGTGTATGTAAACTTCTGACCCACAGGGAATGTGATTAAACAAATAAAAGCTGAAATAAATCACTCTCTCTACTATTATTCTGATATTTCACATTCTTACAATAAAGTGATGATCCTAACTGACCTAAATAAAACAGGGACTTTTTACTAGGATTAAACGTCAAGAATAGGAAAAAAAACGAGTTTATTTGTATTTGGCTAAGGTGTATGTAAACTTACGACTTCAACTGTACCTTACTGTACTTTCCTGATGTATGATGTGCCTTTTTCTGGAGATTTGTAATGTTTCTTTAGACAAAAAAAGGACAAACAACCAGTGTGTCTTCTGATGATCTATGATAATGTGTCTTCTGAAATTAGGACAAACAACCAGTGAATTTCAATGAAAGTATGTGAGGCCTCTGGACTCTGGCCTTGGGTCTGATGATATTAGGGACAGAACTATGATAATGTGTTTTTCTGATGATATTAGGGACAGAACTATGATAATGTGTCTGATGATATTAGGGACAGAACTATGATAATGTGTCTGATGATATTAGGGACAGAACTATGATAATGTGTTCTTCTGATGATATTAGGGACAGAACTATGATAATGTGTTCTTCTGATGATATTAGGGACAGAACTATGATAATGTGTCTGATGATATTAGGGACAGAACTATGATAATGTGTCTTCTGATGATATTAGGGACAGAACTATGATAATGTGTCTTCTGATGATATTAGGGACAGAACTATGATAATGTGTCTTCTGATGATATTAGGGACAGAACTATGATAATGTGTCTTCTGATGATATTAGGGACAGAACTATGATAATGTGTTCTTCTGATGATATATAGGGACAGAACTATGATAATGTGTCTTCTGATGATATTAGGGACAGAACTATGATAATGTGTCTTCTGATGATATTAGGGACAGAACTATGATAATGTGTCTTCTGATGATATTAGGACAGACAGATAATGTGTCTTCTGATGATAATGATAATGTGTCTTCTGATGATATTAGGGACAGAACTATGATAATGTGTCTTCTGATGATATTAGGGACAGAACTATGATAATGTGTCTTCTGATGATATTAGGGACAGAACTATGATAATGTGTTCTTTTGATGATATTAGGGACTATGATAATGTGTCTTCTGATGATATTAGGGACAGAACTATGATAATGTGTCTTCTGATGATATTAGGGACAGAACTATGATAATGTGTCTTCTGATGATATTAGGGACAGAACTATGATAATGTGTCTTCTGATGATATGATAATGTGTCTTCTGACAGAACTATGATAATGTGTCTTCTGAATAGGGACAGAACTATGATAATGTGTTCTTCTGATGATATTAGGGACAGAACTATGATAATGTGTCTTCTGATGATATTAGGGACATGATACTATGATAATGTGTCTTCTGATGATATTAGGGACAGAACTATGATAATGTGTCTTCTGATGATATTAGGGACAGAACTATGATAATGTGTCTTCTGATGATATTAGGGACAGAACTATGATAATGTGTCTTCTGATGATATTAGGGACAGAACTATGATAATGTGTCTTCTGATGATATTAGGGACAAAACTATGATAATGTGTCTTCTGATGATATTAGGGACAGAACTATGATAATGTGTCTTCTGATGATATTAGGGACAGAACTATGATAATGTGTTCTTCTGATGATATTAGGGACAGAACTATGATAATGTGTTCTTCTGATGATATTAGGGACAGAACTATGATAATGTGTCTTCTGATGATATTAGGGACAGAATATGATAATGTGTCTGATGATATTAGGGACAGAACTATGATAATGTGTTCTTCTGATGATATTAGGGACAGAACTATGATAATGTGTTCTTCTGATGATATTAGGGACAGAACTATGATAATGTGTTCTTCTGATGATATTAGGGACAGAACTATGATAATGTGTCTTCTGATGATATTAGGGACAGAACTATGATAATGTGTTCTTCTGATGATATAGGGACAGAACTATGATAATGTGTTCTTCTGATGATAAGGGACAGAACTATGATAATGTGTCTTCTGATGATATTAGGGACAGAACTATGATAATGTGTCTTCTGATGATATTAGGGACAGAACTATGATAATGTGTCTTCTGATGATATTAGGGACAGAACTATGATAATGTGTTCTTCTGATGATATTAGGGACAGAACTATGATAATGTGTTCTTCTGATGATATTAGGGACAGAACTATGATAATGTGTCTTCTGATGATATTAGGGACAGAACTATGATAATGTGTTCTTCTGATGATATTAGGGACAGAACTATGATAATGTGTTCTTCTGATGATATTAGGGACAGAACTATGATAATGTGTTCTTCTGATGATATTAGGGACAGAACTATGATAATGTGTTCTTCTGATGATATTAGGGACAGATAATGTGTTCTTCTGATGATAATGTGATAATGTGTCTTCTGATGATATTAGGGACAGAACTATGATAATGTGTTCTTCTGATGATATTAGGGACAGAACTATGATAATGTGTTCTTCTGATGATATTAGGGACAGAACTATGATAATGTGTTCTTCTGATGATATTAGGGACAGAACTATGATAATGTGTCTTCTGATGATATTAGGGACAGAACTATGATAATGTGTTCTTCTGATGATATTAGGGACAGAACTATGATAATGTGTTCTTCTGATGATATTAGGGACAGAACTATGATAATGTGTTCTTCTGATGATATTAGGGACAGAACTATGATAATGTGTTCTTCTGATGATATTAGGGACAGAACTATGATAATGTGTTCTTCTGATGATATTAGGGACAGAACTATGATAATGTGTCTTCTGATGATATTAGGGACAGAACTATGATAATGTGTCTTCTGATGATATTAGGGACAGAACTATGATAATGTGTCTTCTGATGATATTAGGGACAGAACTATGATAATGTGTTCTTCTGATGATATTAGGGACAGAACTATGATAATGTGTTCTTCTGATGATATTAGGGACAGAACTATGATAATGTGTTCTTCTGATGATATTAGGGACAGAACTATGATAATGTGTTCTTCAGAACTGATAATGATATTAGGGACAGAACTATGATAATGTGTTCTTCTGATGATATTAGGGACAGAACTATGATAATGTGTCTTCTGATGATATTAGGGACAGAACTATGATAATGTGTCTTCTGATGATATTAGGGACAGAACTATGATAATGTGTTTCTGATGATATTAGGGACAGAACTTGATAATGTGTTCTTCTGATGATATTAGGGACAGAACTATGATAATGTGTTCTTCTGATGATATTAGGGACAGAACTATGATAATGTGTTCTTCTGATGATATTAGGGACAGAACTATGATAATGTGTTCTTCTGATGATATTAGGGACAGAACTATGATAATGTGTTCTTCTGATGATATTAGGGACAGAACTATGATAATGTGTTCTTCTGATGATATTAGGGACAGAACTATGATAATGTGTTCTTCTGATGATATTAGGGACAGAACTATGATAATGTGTTCTTCTGATGATATTAGGGACAGAACTATGATAATGTGTTCTTCTGATGATATTAGGGACAGAACTATGATAATGTGTTCTTCTGATGATATTAGGGACAGAACTATGATAATGTGTCTTCTGATGATATTAGGGACAGAACTATGATAATGTGTTCTGATGATATTAGGGACAGAACTATGATAATGTGTCTTCTGATGATATTAGGGACAGAACTATGATAATGTGTTCTTCTGATGATATTAGGGACAGAACTATGATAATGTGTTCTTCTGATGATATTAGGGACAGAACTATGATAATGTGTCTTCTGATGATATTAGGGACAGAACTATGATAATGTGTTCTTCTGATGATATTAGGGACAGAACTATGATAATGTGTTCTTCTGATGATATTAGGGACAGAACTATGATAATGTGTTCTTCTGATGATATTAGGGACAGAACTATGATAATGTGTTCTTCTGATGATATTAGGGACAGAACTATGATAATGTGTTCTTCTGATGATATTAGGGACAGAACTATGATAATGTGTCTTCTGATGATATTAGGGACAGAACTATGATAATGTGTTCTTCTGATGATATTAGGGACAGAACTATGATAATGTTTCTTCTGATGATATTAGGGACAGAACTATGATAATGTGTTCTTCTGATGATATTAGGGACAGAACTATGATAATGTGTTCTTCTGATGATATTAGGGACAGAACTATGATAATGTGTCTTCTGATGATATTAGGGACAGAACTATGATAATGTGTTCTTCTGATGATATTAGGGACAGAACTATGATAATGTGTTCTTCTGATGATATTAGGGACAGAACTATGATAATGTGTTCTTCTGATGATATTAGGGACAGAACTATGATAATGTGTTCTTCTGATGATATTAGGGACAGAACTATGATAATGTGTTCTTCTGATGATATTAGGGACAGAACTATGATAATGTGTTCTTCTGATGATATTAGGGACAGAACTATGATAATGTGTTCTTCTGATGATATTAGGGACAGAACTATGATAATGTGTTCTTCTGATGATATTAGGGACAGAACTATGATAATGTGTTCTTCTGATGATATTAGGGACAGAACTATGATAATGTGTTCTTCTGATGATATTAGGGACAGAACTATGATAATGTGTTCTTCAGAACTATGATAATGATATTAGGGACAGAACTATGATAATGTGTCTTCTGATGATATTAGGGACAGAACTATGATAATGTGTTCTTCTGATGATATTAGGGACAGAACTATGATAATGTGTCTTCTGATGATATTAGGGACAGAACTGATAATGTGTTCTTCTGATGATATTAGGGACAGAACTATGATAATGTGTTCTTCTGATGATATTAGGGACAGAACTATGATAATGTGTCTTCTGATGATATTAGGGACAGAACTATGATAATGTGTTCTTCTGATGATATTAGGGACAGAACTATGATAATGTGTTCTTCTGATGATATTAGGGACAGAACTATGATAATGTGTTCTTCTGATGATATTAGGGACAGAACTATGATAATGTGTTCTTCTGATGATATTAGGGACAGAACTATGATAATGTGTTCTTCTGATGATATTAGGGACAGAACTATGATAATGTGTTCTTCTGATGATATTAGGGACAGAACTATGATAATGTGTTCTTCTGATGATATTAGGGACAGAACTATGATAATGTGTTCTTCTGATGATATTAGGGACAGAACTATGATAATGTGTTCTTCTGATGATATTAGGGACAGAACTATGATAATGTGTTCTTCTGATGATATTAGGGACAGAACTATGATAATGTGTTCTTCTGATGATATTAGGGACAGAACTATGATAATGTGTTCTTCTGATGATATTAGGGACAGAACTATGATAATGTGTTCTTCTGATGATATTAGGGACAGAACTATGATAATGTGTCTTCTGATGATATTAGGGACAGAACTATGATAATGTGTTCTTCTGATGATATTAGGGACAGAACTATGATATGATATTAGTATGATAATGTGTTCTTCTGATGATATTAGGGACAGAACTATGATAATGTGTTCTTCTGATGATATTAGGGACAGAACTATGATAATGTGTTCTTCTGATGATATTAGGGACAGAACTATGATAATGTGTTCTTCTGATGATATTAGGGACAGAACTATGATAATGTGTTTCTGATGATATTAGGGACAGAACTATGATAATGTGTTCTTCTGATGATATTAGGGACAGAACTATGATAATGTGTTCTTCTGACAGAACTATGATAATGTGTTCTTCTGATGATATTAGGGACAGAACTATGATAATGTGTTCTTCTGATGATATTAGGGACAGAACTATGATAATGTGTCTTCTGATGATATTAGGGACAGAACTATGATAATGTGTTCTTCTGATGATATTAGGGACAGAACTATGATAATGTGTTCTTCTGATGATATTAGGGACAGAACTATGATAATGTGTTCTTCTGATGATATTAGGGACAGAACTATGATAATGTGTTCTTCTGATGATATTAGGGACAGAACTATGATAATGTGTTCTTCTGATGATATTAGGGACAGAACTATGATAATGTGTTCTTCTGATGATATTAGGGACAGAACTATGATAATGTGTTCTTCTGATGATATTAGGGACAGAACTATGATAATGTGTTCTTCTGATGATATTAGGGACAGAACTATGATAATGTGTTCTTCTGATGATATTAGGGACAGAACTATGATAATGTGTTCTTCTGATGATATTAGGGACAGAACTATGATAATGTGTTCTTCTGATGACAGAACTATGATAATGTGTTCTTCTGATGATATTAGGGACAGAACTATGATAATGTGTTCTTCTGATGATATTAGGGACAGAACTATGATAATGTGTTCTTCTGATGATATTAGGGACAGAACTATGATAATGTGTTCTTCTGATGATATTAGGGACAGAACTATGATAATGTGTTCTTCTGATGATATTACAGAACTATGGACAGAACTATGATAATGTGTTCTTCTGATGATATTAGGGACAGAACTATGATAATGTGTTCTTCTGATGATATTAGGGACAGAACTATGATAATGTGTTCTTCTGATGATATTAGGGACAGAACTATGATAATGTGTTCTTCTGATGATATTAGGGACAGAACTATGATAATGTGTCTTCTGATGATATTAGGGACAGAACTATGATAATGTGTCTTCTGATGATATTAGGGACAGAACTATGATAATGTGTTCTTCTGATGATATTAGGGACAGAACTATGATAATGTGTTCTTCTGATGATATTAGGGACAGAACTATGATAATGTGTTCTTCTGATGATATTAGGGACAGAACTATGATAATGTGTTCTTCTGATGATATTAGGGACAGAACTATGATAATGTGTTCTTCTGATGATATTAGGGACAGAACTATGATAATGTGTTCTTCTGATGATATTAGGGACAGAACTATGATAATGTGTTCTTCTGATGATATTAGGGACAGAACTATGATAATGTGTTCTTCTGATGATATTAGGGACAGAACTATGATAATGTGTTCTTCTGATGATATTAGGGACAGAACTTCTGATGAATTAGGGACAGAACTGTGTCTTCTGATGTTCTTCTGATGATATTAGGGACAGAACTATGATAATGTGTTCTTCTTCAGAACTATGATGATGATATTAGGGACAGAACTATGATAATGTGTTCTTCTGATGATATTAGGGACAGAACTATGATAATGTGTTCTTCTGATGATATTAGGGACAGAACTATGATAATGTGTCTTCTGATGATATTAGGGACAGAACTATGATAATGTGTTCTTCTGATGATATTAGGGACAGAACTATGATAATGTGTCTTCTGATGATATTAGGGACAGAACTATGATAATGTGTTCTTCTGATGATATTAGGGACAGAACTATGATAATGTGTCTTCTGATGATATTAGGGACAGAACTATGATAATGTGTCTTCTGATGATATTAGGGACAGAACTATGATAATGTGTCTTCTGATGATATTAGGGACAGAACTATGATAATGTGTTCTTCTGATGATATTAGGGACAGAACTATGATAATGTGTTCTTCTGATGATATTAGGGACAGAACTATGATAATGTGTCTTCTGATGATATTAGGGACAGAACTATGATAATGTGTCTTCTGATGATATTAGGGACAGAACTATGATAATGTGTTCTTCTGATGATATTAGGGACAGAACTATGATAATGTGTTCTTCTGATGATATTAGGGACAGAACTATGATAATGTGTTCTTCTGATGATATTAGGGACAGAACTATGATAATGTGTCTTCTGATGATATTAGGGACAGAACTATGATAATGTGTTCTTCTGATATTAGGGACAGAACTATGATAATGTAATGTGTCTTCTGATGATATTAGGGACAGAACTATGATAATGTGTTCTTCTGATGATATTAGGGACAGAACTATGATAATGTGTTCTTCTGATGATATTAGGGACAGAACTATGATAATGTGTTCTTCTGATGATATTAGGGACAGAACTATGATAATGTGTTCTTCTGATGATATTAGGGACAGAACTATGATAATGTGTTCTTCTGATGATATTAGGGACAGAACTATGATAATGTGTTCTTCTGATGATATTAGGGACAGAACTATGATAATGTGTTCTTCTGATGATATTAGGGACAGAACTATGATAATGTGTTCTTCTGATGATATAGGGACAGAACTATGATAATGTGTTCTTCTGATGATATTAGGGACAGAACTATGATAATGTGTTCTTCTGATGATATTAGGGACAGAACTATGATAATGTGTTCTTCTGATGATATTAGGGACAGAACTATGATAATGTGTTCTTCTGATGATATTAGGGACAGAACTATGATAATGTGTTCTTCTGATGATATTAGGGACAGAACTATGATAATGTGTTCTTCTGATGATATTAGGGACAGAACTATGATAATGTGTCTTCTGATGATATTAGGGACAGAACTATGATAATGTGTTCTTCTGATGATATTAGGGACAGAACTATGATAATGTGTTCTTCTGATGATATTAGGGACAGAACTATGATAATGTGTTCTTCTGATGATATTAGGGACAGAACTATGATAATGTGTCTTCTGATGATATTAGGGACAGAACTATGATAATGTGTTTCTGATGATATTAGGGACAGAACTATGATAATGTGTCTTCTGATGATATTAGGGACAGAACTATGATAATGTGTCTTCTGATGATATTAGGGACAGAACTATGATAATGTGTTCTTCTGATGATATTAGGGACAGAACTATGATAATGTGTTCTTCTGTGATATTAGGGACAGAACTATGATAATGTGTTCTTCTGATGATATTAGGGACAGAACTATGATAATGTGTTCTTCTGATGATATTAGGGACAGAACTATGATAATGTGTTCTTCTGATGATATTAGGGACAGAACTATGATAATGTGTTCTTCTGATGATATTAGGGACAGAACTATGATAATGTGTTCTTCTGATGATATTAGGGACAGAACTATGATAATGTGTTCTTCTGATGATATTAGGGACAGAACTATGATAATGTGTTCTTCTGATGATATTAGGGACAGAACTATGATAATGTGTTCTTCTGATGATATTAGGGACAGAACTATGATAATGTGTCTTCTGATGATATTAGGGACAGAACTATGATAATGTGTTCTTCTGATGATATTAGGGACAGAACTATGATAATGTGTCTTCTGATGATATTAGGGACAGAACTATGATAATGTGTCTTCTGATGATATTAGGGACAGAACTAGAACTTCTGATGATAATGTGTTCTTCTGATGATATTAGGGACAGAACTATGATAATGTGTTCTGATGATATTAGGGACAGAACTATGATGATATTAGGGACAGAACTATGATAATGTGTCTTCTGATGATATTAGGGACAGAACTATGATAATGTGTTCTTCTGATGATATTAGGGACAGAACTATGATAATGTGTTCTTCTGATGATATTAGGGACAGAACTATGATAATGTGTTCTTCTGATGATATTAGGGACAGAACTATGATAATGTGTTCTTCTGATGATATTAGGGACAGAACTATGATAATGTGTCTTCTGATATTAGGGACAGAACTATGATAATGTGTTCTTCTGATGATATTAGGGACAGAACTATGATAATGTGTTCTTCTGATGATATTAGGGACAGAACTATGATAATGTGTTCTTCTGATGATATTAGGGACAGAACTATGATAATGTGTTCTTCTGATGATATTAGGGACAGAACTATGATAATGTGTCTTCTGATGATATTAGGGACAGAACTATGATAATGTGTTCTTCTGATGATATTAGGGACAGAACTATGATAATGTGTCTTCTGATGATATTAGGGACAGAACTATGATAATGTGTTCTTCTGATGATATTAGGGACAGAACTATGATAATGTGTCTTCTGATGATATTAGGGACAGAACTATGATAATGTGTTCTTCTGATGATATTAGGGACAGAACTATGATAATGTGTTCTTCTGATGATATTAGGGACAGAACTATGATAATGTGTTCTTCTGATGATATTAGGGACAGAACTATGATAATGTGTCTTCTGATGATATTAGGGACAGAACTATGATAATGTGTTCTTCTGATGATATTAGGGACAGAACTATGATAATGTGTTCTTCTGATGATATTAGGGACAGAACTATGATAATGTGTTCTTCTGATGATATTAGGGACAGAACTATGATAATGTGTTCTTCTGATGAACTATGATAATGTGTTCTTCTGATGATATTAGGGACAGAACTATGATAATGTGTTCTTCTGATGATATTAGGGACAGAACTATGATAATGTGTTCTTCTGATGATATTAGGGACAGAACTATGATAATGTGTTCTTCTGATGATATTAGGGACAGAACTATGATAATGTGTTCTTCTGATGATATTAGGGACAGAACTATGATAATGTGTCTTCTGATGATATTAGGGACAGAACTATGATAATGTGTTCTTCTGATGATATTAGGGACAGAACTATGATAATGTGTCTTCTGATGATATTAGGGACAGAACTATGATAATGTGTTCTTCTGATGATATTAGGGACAGAACTATGATAATGTGTCTTCTGATGATATTAGGGACAGAACTATGATAATGTGTTCTTCTGATGATATTAGGGACAGAACTATGATAATGTGTCTTCTGATGATATTAGGGACAGAACTATGATAATGTGTTCTTCTGATGATATTAGGGACAGAACTATGATAATGTGTTCTTCTGATGATATTAGGGACAGAACTATGATAATGTGTTCTTCTGATGATATTAGGGACAGAACTATGATAATGTGTTCTTCTGATGATATTAGGGACAGAACTATGATAATGTGTTCTTCTGATGATATTAGGGACAGAACTATGATAATGTGTTCTTCTGATGATATTAGGGACAGAACTATGATAATGTGTTCTTCTGATGATATTAGGGACAGAACTATGATAATGTGTCTTCTGATGATATTAGGGACAGAACTATGATAATGTGTCTTCTGATGATATTAGGGACAGAACTATGATAATGTGTCTTCTGATGATATTAGGGACAGAACTATGATAATGTGTCTTCTGATGATATTAGGGACAGAACTATGATAATGTGTTCTTCTGATGATATTAGGGACAGAACTATGATAATGTGTTCTTCTGATGATATTAGGGACAGAACTATGATAATGTGTTCTTCTGATGATATTAGGGACAGAACTATGATAATGTGTCTTCTGATGATATTAGGGACAGAACTATGATAATGTGTCTTCTGATGATATTAGGGACAGAACTATGATAATGTGTTCTTCTGATGATATTAGGGACAGAACTATGATAATGTGTTCTTCTGATGATATTAGGGACAGAACTATGATAATGTGTTCTTCTGATGATATTAGGGACAGAACTATGATAATGTGTTCTTCTGATGATATTAGGGACAGAACTATGATAATGTGTTCTTCTGATGATATTAGGGACAGAACTATGAACTTCTGATGATATTAGGGACAGAACTATGATAATGTGTCTTCTGATGATATTAGGGACAGAACTATGATAATGTGTTCTTCTGATGATATTAGGGACAGAACTATGATAATGTGTCTTCTGATGATATTAGGGACAGAACTATGATAATGTGTTCTTCTGATGATATTAGGGACAGAACTATGATAATGTGTCTTCTGATGATATTAGGGACAGAACTATGATAATGTGTCTTCTGATGATATTAGGGACAGAACTATGATAATGTGTCTTCTGATGATATTAGGGACAGAACTATGATAATGTGTCTTCTGATGATATTAGGGACAGAACTATGATAATGTGTTCTTCTGATGATATTAGGGACAGAACTATGATAATGTGTCTTCTGATGATATTAGGGACAGAACTATGATAATGTGTCTTCTGATGATATTAGGGACAGAACTATGATAATGTGTCTTCTGATGATATTAGGGACAGAACTATGATAATGTGTTTCTGATATTAGGGACAGAACTGATGATAAGGGACAGAACTATGATAATGTGTCTGATGATATTAGGGACAGAACTATGATAATGTGTTCTTCTGATGATATTAGGGACAGAACTATGATAATGTGTTCTTCTGATGATATTAGGGACAGAACTATGATAATGTGTTCTTCTGATGATATTAGGGACAGAACTATGATAATGTGTTCTTCTGATGATATTAGGGACAGAACTATGATAATGTGTCTTCTGATGATATTAGGGACAGAACTATGATAATGTGTTCTTCTGATGATATTAGGGACAGAACTATGATAATGTGTCTTCTGATGATATTAGGGACAGAACTATGATAATGTGTTCTTCTGATGATATTAGGGACAGAACTATGATAATGTGTTCTTCTGATGATATTAGGGACAGAACTATGATAATGTGTTCTTCTGATGATATTAGGGACAGAACTATGATAATGTGTTCTTCTGATGATATTAGGGACAGAACTATGATAATGTGTTCTTCTGATGATATTAGGGACAGAACTATGATAATGTGTATTAGGGACTTCTTCTGATGATATTAGGGACAGAACTATGATAATGTGTTCTTCTGATGATATTAGGGACAGAACTATGATAATGTGTTCTTCTGATGATATTAGGGACAGAACTATGATAATGTGTTCTTCTGATGATATTAGGGACAGAACTATGATAATGTGTCTTCTGATGATATTAGGGACAGAACTATGATAATGTGTTCTTCTGATGATATTAGGGACAGAACTATGATAATGTGTTCTTCTGATGATATTAGGGACAGAACTATGATAATGTGTTCTTCTGATGATATTAGGGACAGAACTATGATAATGTGTTCTTCTGATGATATTAGGGACAGAACTATGATAATGTGTTCTTCTGATGATATTAGGGACAGAACTATGATAATGTGTTCTTCTGATGATATTAGGGACAGAACTATGATAATGTGTTCTTCTGATGATATTAGGGACAGAACTATGATAATGTGTTCTTCTGATGATATTAGGGACAGAACTATGATAATGTGTTCTTCTGATGATATTAGGGACAGAACTATGATAATGTGTTCTTCTGATGATATTAGGGACAGAACTATGATAATGTGTTCTTCTGATGATATTAGGGACAGAACTATGATAATGTGTCTTCTGATGATATTAGGGACAGAACTATGATAATGTGTCTTCTGATGATATTAGGGACAGAACTATGATAATGTGTCTTCTGATGATATTAGGGACAGAACTATGATAATGTGTTCTTCTGATGATATTAGGGACAGAACTATGATAATGTGTTCTTCTGATGATATTAGGGACAGAACTATGATAATGTGTTCTTCTTCTGATGATATTAGGGACAGAACTATGATAATGTGTTCTTCTGATGATATTAGGGACAGAACTATGATAATGTGTTCTTCTGATGATATTAGGGACAGAAATGTGTTCTTCTGATGATATTAGGGACAGAACTATGATAATGTGTTCTTCTGATGATATTAGGGACAGAACTATGATAATGTGTTCTTCTGATGATATGATAATGGGATGATATTAGGGACAGAACTATGATAATGTGTTTCTTCTGATAATGATATTAGGGACAGAACTATGATAATGTGTTCTTCTGATGATATTAGGGACAGAACTATGATAATGTGTTCTTCTGATGATATTAGGGACAGAACTATGATAATGTGTTCTTCTGATGATATTAGGGACAGAACTATGATAATGTGTCTTCTGATGATATTAGGGACAGAACTATGATAATGTGTTCTTCTGATGATATTAGGGACAGAACTATGATAATGTGTCTTCTGATGATATTAGGGACAGAACTATGATAATGTGTTCTTCTGATGATATTAGGGACAGAACTATGATAATGTGTTCTTCTATGATAATGTGTCTTCTGATGATATTAGGGACAGAACTATGATAATGTGTCTTCTGATATTTAGGGACAGAACTATGATAATGTGTTTCTTGATATTAGGGACAGAACTATGATAATGTGTCTTCTGATGATATTAGGGACAGAACTATGATAATGTGTTCTTCTGATGATATTAGGGACAGAACTATGATAATGTGTTCTTCTGATGATATTAGGGACAGAACTATGATAATGTGTTCTTCTGATGATATTAGGGACAGAACTATGATAATGTGTCTTCTGATGATATTAGGGACAGAACTATGAATGATAATGTGTTCTTCTGATGATATTAGGGACAGAACTGTGATAATGTGTCTTCTGATGATATTAGGGACAGAACTATGATAATGTGTTCTTCTGATGATATTAGGGACAGAACTATGATAATGTGTTCTTCTGATGATATTAGGGACAGAACTATGATAATGTGTTCTTCTGATGATATTAGGGACAGAACTATGATAATGTGTTCTTCTGATGATATTAGGGACAGAACTATGATAATGTGTTCTTCTGATGATATTAGGGACAGAACTATGATAATGTGTTCTTCTGATGATATTAGGGACAGAACTATGATAATGTGTCTTCTGATGATATTAGGGACAGAACTATGATAATGTGTTCTTCTGATGATATTAGGGACAGAACTATGATAATGTGTCTTCTGATGATATTAGGGACAGAACTATGATAATGTGTTCTTCTGATGATATTAGGGACAGAACTATGATAATGTGTCTTCTGATGATATTAGGGACAGAACTATGATAATGTGTTCTTCTGATGATATTAGGGACAGAACTATGATAATGTGTTCTTCAGAACTGATGATATATTAGGGACAGAACTATGATAATGTGTTCTTCTGATGATATTAGGGACAGAACTATGATAATGTGTTCTTCTGATGATATTAGGGACAGAACTATGATAATGTGTCTTCTGATGATATTAGGGACAGAACTATGATAATGTGTTCTTCTGATGATATTAGGGACAGAACTATGATAATGTGTTCTTCTGATGATATTAGGGACAGAACTATGATAATGTGTCTTCTGATGATATTAGGGACAGAACTATGATAATGTGTCTTCTGATGATATTAGGGACAGAACTATGATAATGTGTTCTTCTGATGATATTAGGGACAGAACTATGATAATGTATTAGGGACAGAACTATGATAATGTGTCTTCTGATGATATTAGGGACAGAACTATGATAATGTGTTCTTCTGATGATATTAGGGACAGAACTATGATAATGTGTTCTTCTGATGATATTAGGGACAGAACTATGATAATGTGTCTTCTGATGATATTAGGGACAGAACTATGATAATGTGTTCTTCTGATGATATTAGGGACAGAACTATGATAATGTGTTCTTCTGATGATATTAGGGACAGAACTATGATAATGTGTTCTTCTGATGATATTAGGGACAGAACTATGATAATGTGTTCTTCTGATGATATTAGGGACAGAACTATGATAATGTGTCTTCTGATGATATTAGGGACAGAACTATGATAATGTGTTCTTCTGATGATATTAGGGACAGAACTATGATAATGTGTTCTTCTGATGATATTAGGGACAGAACTATGATAATGTGTTCTTCTGATGATATTAGGGACAGAACTATGATAATGTGTTCTTCTGATGATATTAGGGACAGAACTATGATAATGTGTTCTTCTGATGATATTAGGGACAGAACTATGATAATGTGTTCTTCTGATGATATTAGGGACAGAACTATGATAATGTGTCTTCTGATGATATTAGGGACAGAACTATGATAATGTGTTCTTCTGATGATATTAGGGACAGAACTATGATAATGTGTTCTTCTGATGATATTAGGGACAGAACTATGATAATGTGTTCTTCTGATGATATTAGGGACAGAACTATGATAATGTGTTCTTCTGATGATATTAGGGACAGAACTATGATAATGTGTTCTTCTGATGATATTAGGGACAGAACTATGATAATGTGTTCTTCTGATGATATTAGGGACAGAACTATGATAATGTGTCTTCTGATATTAGGGACAGAACTATGATAATGTGTTCTTCTGATGATATTAGGGACAGAACTATGATAATGTGTCTTCTGATGATATTAGGGACAGAACTATGATAATGTGTTCTTCTGATGATATTAGGGACAGAACTATGATAATGTGTTCTTCTGATGATATTAGGGACAGAACTATGATAATGTGTTCTTCTGATGATATTAGGGACAGAACTATGATAATGTGTCTTCTGATGATATTAGGGACAGAACTATGATAATGTGTTCTTCTGATGATATTAGGGACAGAACTATGATAATGTGTTCTTCTGATGATATTAGGGACAGAACTATGATAATGTGTTCTTCTGATGATATTAGGGACAGAACTATGATAATGTGTTCTTCTGATGATATTAGGGACAGAACTATGATAATGTGTTCTTCTATGATAATGTGTCTTCTGATATTTAGGGACAGAACTATGATAATGTGTTCTTCTGATGAT
The DNA here is from genome assembly GCF_036934945.1 of Oncorhynchus masou masou. NCBI lineage: Eukaryota > Metazoa > Chordata > Actinopteri > Salmoniformes > Salmonidae > Oncorhynchus > Oncorhynchus masou. Next base: position 75,171,923 of record NC_088226.1, read on the forward strand.
ATTAGGGACAGAACTATGATAATGTGTTCTTCTGATGATATTAGGGACAGAACTATGATAATGTGTCTTCTGATGATATTAGGGACAGAACTATGATAATGTGTTCTTCTGATGATATTAGGGACAGAACTATGATAATGTGTTCTTCTGATGATATTAGGGACAGAACTATGATAATGTGTCTTCTGATGATATTAGGGACAGAACTATGATAATGTGTCTTCTGATGATATTAGGGACAGAACTATGATAATGTGTCTTCTGATGATATTAGGGACAGAACTATGATAATGTGTTCTTCTGATGATATTAGGGACAGAACTATGATAATGTGTTCTTCTGATGATATTAGGGACAGAACTATGATAATGTGTCTTCTGATGATATTAGGGACAGAACTATGATAATGTGTCTTCTGATGATATTAGGGACAGAACTATGATAATGTGTTCTTCTGATGATATTAGGGACAGAACTATGATAATGTGTTCTTCTGATGATATTAGGGACAGAACTATGATAATGTGTTCTTCTGATGATATTAGGGACAGAACTATGATAATGTGTTCTTCTGATGATATTAGGGACAGAACTATGATAATGTGTTCTTCTGATGATATTAGGGACAGAACTATGATAATGTGTCTTCTGAGATATTAGGGACAGAACTATGATAATGTGTTCTTCTGATGATATTAGGGACAGAACTATGATAATGTGTTCTTCTGATGATATTAGGGACAGAACTATGATAATGTGTTCTTCTGATGATATTAGGGACAGAACTATGATAATGTGTTCTTCTGATAATGATATTAGGGACAGAACTATGATAATGTGTTCTTCTGATGATATTAGGGACAGAACTATGATAATGTGTTCTTCTGATGATATTAGGGACAGAACTATGATAATGTGTTCTTCTGATGATATTAGGGACAGAACTATGATAATGTGTTCTTCTGATGATATTAGGGACAGAACTATGATAATGTGTCTTCTGATGATATTAGGGACAGAACTATGATAATGTGTTCTTCTGATGATATTAGGGACAGAACTATGATAATGTGTTCTTCTGATGATATTAGGGACAGAACTATGATAATGTGTCTTCTGATGATATTAGGGACAGAACTATGATAATGTGTTCTTCTGATGATATTAGGGACAGAACTATGATAATGTGTCTTCTGATGATATTAGGGACAGAACTATGATAATGTGTCTTCTGATGATATTAGGGACAGAACTATGATAATGTGTTCTTCTGATGATATTAGGGACAGAACTATGATAATGTGTTCTTCTGATGATATTAGGGACAGAACTATGATAATGTGTCTTCTGATGATATTAGGGACAGAACTATGATAATGTGTTCTTCTGATGATATTAGGGACAGAACTATGATAATGTGTTCTTATTCTGATGATATTAGGGACAGAACTATGATAATGTGTTCTTCTGATGGGATATGATAATGGGACAGAACTATGATAATGTGTCTTCTGATGATATTAGGGACAGAACTATGATAATGTGTTCTTCTGATGATATTAGGGACAGAACTATGATAATGTGTTCTTCTGATGATATTAGGGACAGAACTATGATAATGTGTCTTCTGATGATATTAGGGACAGAACTATGATAATGTGTTCTTCTGATATTAGGGACAGAACTATGATAATGTGTTCTTCTGATGATATTAGGGACAGAACTATGATAATGTGTTCTTCTGATGATATTAGGGACAGAACTATGATAATGTGTTCTTCTGATGATAATGATAATGTGTCTTCTGATGATATTAGGGACAGAACTATGATAATGTGTCTTCTGATGATATTAGGGACAGAACTATGATAATGTGTTCTTCTGATGATATTAGGGAACATGAAATGTGTTCTTCTGATGATAATATGATAATGTGTTCTTCTGATGATATTAGGGACAGAACTATGATAATGTGTTCTTCTGATGATATTAGGGACAGAACTATGATAATGTGTTCTTCTGATGATATTAGGGACAGAACTATGATAATGTGTTCTTCTGATGATATTAGGGACAGAACTATGATAATGTGTCTTCTGATGATATTAGGGACAGAACTATGATAATGTGTTCTTCTGATGATATTAGGGACAGAACTATGATAATGTGTTCTTGATATTAGGGACTGATGATATTAGGGACAGAACTATGATAATGTGTTCTTCTGATGATATTAGGGACAGAACTATGATAATGTGTTCTTCTGATGATATTAGGGACAGAACTATGATAATGTGTTCTTCTGATGATATTAGGGACAGAACTATGATAATGTGTTCTTCTGATGATATTAGGGACAGAACTATGATAATGTGTTCTTCTGATGATATTATGATAATGTGTTCTTCTGATGATATTAGGGACAGAACTATGATAATGTGTCTTCTGATGATATTAGGGACAGAACTATGATAATGTGTCTTCTGATGATATTAGGGACAGAACTATGATAATGTGTTCTTCTGATATTAGACAGAACTATGATAATGGGATATTAGGGACAGAACTATGATAATGTGTTCTTCTGATGATATTAGGGACAGAACTATGATAATGTGTTCTTCTGATGATATTAGGGACAGAACTATGATAATGTGTTCTTCTGATGATATTAGGGACAGAACTATGATAATGTGTTCTTCTGATATTAGGGACAGAACTATGATAATGTGTTCTTCTGATGATATTAGGGACAGAACTATGACTGTGTTCTTCTGATGATATGATAATGTGTTCTTCTGATGATATTAGGGACAGAACTATGATAATGTGTTCTTCTGATGATATTAGGGACAGAACTATGATAATGTGTCTTCTGATGATATTAGGGACAGAACTATGATAATGTGTCTGATGATATTAGGGACAGAACTATGATAATGTGTTCTTCTGATGATATTAGGGACAGAACTATGATAATGTGTCTTCTGATGATATTAGGGACAGAACTATGATAATGTGTCTTCTGATGATATTAGGGACAGAACTATGATAATGTGTTCTTCTGATGATATTAGGGACAGAACTATGATAATGTGTTCTTCTGATGATATTAGGGACAGAACTATGATAATGTGTATGATAATGTGTTCTTCTGATGATATTAGGGACAGAACTATGATAATGTGTCTTCTGATGATATTAGGGACAGAACTATGATAATGTGTTCTTCTGATGATATTACAGAACTATGATAATGTGTTCTTCTGATATGATGATATTAGAACTATGATAATGTGTTCTTCTGATGATATTAGGGACAGAACTATGATAATGTGTTCTTCTGATGATATTAGGGACAGAACTATGATAATGTGTTCTTCTGATGATATTAGGGACAGAACTATGATAATGTGTCTTCTGATATATTAGGGACAGAACTATGATAATGTGTTCTTCTGATGATATTAGGGACAGAACTATGATAATGTGTCTTCTGATGATATTAGGGACAGAACTATGATAATGTGTTCTTCTGATGATATTAGGGACAGAACTATGATAATGTGTGTCTTCTGATGATTAGGGACAGAACTATGATAATGTGTTCTTCTGATGATATTAGGGACAGAACTATGATAATGTGTTCTTCTGATGATATTAGGGACAGAATATGATAATGTGTCTTATGATATTAGGGACAGAACTATGATAATGTGTTCTTCTGATGATATTAGGGACAGAACTATGATAATGTGTTCTTCTGATGATATTAGGGACAGAACTATGATAATGTGTTCTTCTGATGATATTAGGGACAGAACTATGATAATGTGTTCTTCTGATGATAGGGACAGAACTATGATAATGTGTCTTCTGATGATATTAGGGACAGAACTATGATAATGTGTTCTTCTGATGATATTAGGGACAGAACTATGATAATGTGTTCTTCTGATGATATTAGGGACAGAACTATGATAATGTGTCTTCTGATGATATTAGGGACAGAACTATGATAATGTGTTCTTCTGATGATATTAGGGACAGAACTATGATAATGTGTTCTTCTGATGATATTAGGGACAGAACTATGATAATGTGTTCTTCAGAACTATGATAATGTGTCTTCTGATATTAGGGACAGAACTATGATAATGTGTCTTCTGATGATATTAGGGACAGAACTATGATAATGTGTCTTCTGATATTAGGGACAGAACTATGATAATGTGTCTTCTGATGATATTAGGGACAGAACTATGATAATGTGTCTTCTGATGATATTAGGGACAGAACTATGATAATGTGTCTTCTGATGATATTAGGGACAGAACTATGATAATGTGTTCTTCTGATGATATTAGGGACAGAACTATGATAATGTGTCTTCTGATATTAGGGACAGAACTATGATAATGTGTTCTTCTGATGATATTAGGGACAGAACTATGATAATGTGTCCTTCTGATGATATTAGGGACAGAACTATGATAATGTGTTCTTCTGATGATATTAGGGACAGAACTATGATAATGTGTCTTCTGATGATATTAGGGACAGAACTATGATAATGTGTTTCTGATCAGAACTATGATAATGTGTTCTTCTGATATTAGGGACAGAACTATGATAATGTGTCTTCTGATGTATTAGGGACAGAACTATGATAATGTGTCTTCTGATGATATTAGGGACAGAACTATGATAATGTGTTCTTCTGATGATATTAGGGACAGAACTATGATAATGTGTTCTTCTGATGATATTAGGGAACTATGATAATGTGTCTTCTGATGACAGAACTAATAATGTGTTCTTCTGATGATATTAGGGACAGAACTATGATAATGTGTCTTCTGATGATATTAGGGACAGAACTATGATAATGTGTTCTTCTGATGATATTAGGGACAGAACTATGATAATGTGTTCTTCTGATGATATTAGGGACAGAACTATGATAATGTGTCTTCTGATGATATTAGGGACAGAACTATGATAATGTGTTCTTCTGATGATATTAGGGACAGAACTATGATAATGTGTTCTTCTGATGATATTAGGGACAGAACTATGATAATGTGTCTTCTGATGATATTAGGGACAGAACTATGATAATGTGTTCTTCTGATGATATTAGGGACAGAACTATGATAATGTGTTCTTCTGATGATATTAGGGACAGAACTATGATAATGTGTCTTCTGATGATATTAGGGACAGAACTATGATAATGTGTCTTCTGATGATATTAGGGACAGAACTATGATAATGTGTTCTTCTGATGATATTAGGGACAGAACTATGATAATGTGTTCTTCTGATGATATTAGGGACAGAACTATGATAATGTGTTCTTCTGATGATATTAGGGACAGAACTATGATAATGTGTTCTTCTGATGATATTAGGGACAGAACTATGATAATGTGTTCTTCTGATGATGATAATGTGTCTTCTGATGATATTAGGGACAGAACTATGATAATGTGTTCTTCAGAACTATGATAATGATATTAGGGACAGAACTATGATAATGATGATATTAGGGACAGAACTATGATAATGTGTTCTTCTGATGATATTATGATAATGTGTCTTCTGATGATATTAGGGACAGAACTATGATAATGTGTTCTTCTGATGATATTAGGGACAGAACTATGATAATGTGTCTTCTGATGATATTAGGGACAGAACTATGATAATGTGTCTTCTGATGGGACAGAACTTGATAATGTGTCTTCTGATGATATTAGGGACAGAACTATGATAATGTGTTCTTCTGATGATATTAGGGACAGAACTATGATAATGTGTTCTTCTGATGATATTAGGGACAGAACTATGATAATGTGTCTTCTGATGATATTAGGGACAGAACTATGATAATGTGTTCTTCTGATGATATTAGGGACAGAACTATGATAATGTGTTCTTCTGATGATATTAGGGACAGAACTATGATAATGTGTCTTCTGATGATATTAGGGACAGAACTATGATAATGTGTTCTTCTGATGATATTAGGGACAGAACTATGATAATGTGTTCTTCTGATGATATTAGGGACAGAACTATGATAATGTGTTCTTCTGATGATATTAGGGACAGAACTATGATAATGTGTTCTTCTGATGATATTAGGGACAGAACTATGATAATGTGTTCTTCTGATGATATTAGGGACAGAACTATGATAATGTGTCTTCTGATGATATTAGGGACAGAACTATGATAATGTGTTCTTCTGATGATATTAGGGACAGAACTATGATAATGTGTCTTCTGATGATATTAGGGACAGAACTATGATAATGTGTTCTTCTGATGATATTAGGGACAGAACTATGATAATGTGTCTTCTGATGATATTAGGGACAGAACTATGATAATGTGTTCTTCTGATGATATTAGGGACAGAACTATGATAATGTGTCTTCTGATGATATTAGGGACAGAACTATGATAATGTGTTCTTCTGATGATATTAGGGACAGAACTATGATAATGTGTTCTTCTGATGATATTAGGGACAGAACTATGATAATGTGTTCTTCTGATGATATTAGGGACAGACAGATAATGTGTTCTTCTGATGATATTATATGATAATGTGTCTTCTGATGATATTAGGGACAGAACTATGATAATGTGTCTTCTGATGATATTAGGGACAGAACTATGATAATGTGTTCTTCTGATGATATTAGGGACAGAACTATGATAATGTGTTCTTCTGATGATATTAGGGACAGAACTATGATAATGTGTTCTTCTGATGATATTAGGGACAGAACTATGATAATGTGTTCTTCTGATGATATTAGGGACAGAACTATGATAATGTGTCTTCTGATGATATTAGGGACAGAACTATGATAATGTGTTCTTCTGATGGGACAGAACTATGATAATGTGTCTTCTGATGATATTAGGGACAGAACTATGATAATGTGTTCTTCTGATGATATTATGATAATGGGACAGAACTATGATAATGTGTTCTTCTGATGATATTAGGGACAGAACTATGATAATGTGTTCTTCTGATGATATTAGGGACAGAACTATGATAATGTGTTCTTCTGATGATATTAGGGACAGAACTATGATAATGTGTTCTTCTGATGATATTAGGGACAGAACTATGATAATGTGTCTTCTGATGATATTAGGGACAGAACTATGATAATGTGTTCTTCTGATGATATTAGGGACAGAACTATGATAATGTGTCTTCTGATGATATTAGGGACAGAACTATGATAATGTGTCTTCTGATGATATTAGGGACAGAACTATGATAATGTGTTCTTCTGATGATATTAGGGACAGAACTATGATAATGTGTTCTTCTGATGATATTAGGGACAGAACTATGATAATGTGTTCTTCTGATGATATTAGGGACAGAACTATGATAATGTGTCTTCTGATGATATTAGGGACAGAACTATGATAATGATGATATTAGGGACAGAACTATGATAATGTGTTCTTCTGATGATATTAGGGACAGAACTATGATAATGTGTTCTTCTGATGATATTAGGGACAGAACTATGATAATGTGTCTTCTGATGATATTAGGGACAGAACTATGATAATGTGTTCTTCTGATGATATTAGGGACAGAACTATGATAATGTGTCTTCTGATGATATTAGGGACAGAACTATGATAATGTGTTCTTCTGATGATATTAGGGACAGAACTATGATAATGTGTCTTCTGATGATATTAGGGACAGAACTATGATAATGTGTTCTTCTGATGATATTAGGGACAGAACTATGATAATGTGTTCTTCTGATGATATGATAGGGACAGAACTATGATAATGTGTCTTCTGATGATATTAGGGACAGAACTATGATAATGTGTTCTTCTGATGATATTAGGGACAGAACTATGATAATGTGTTCTTCTGATGATATTAGGGATATTATGTGTTCTTCTGATGATATTAGGGACAGAACTAATGTGTCTTCTGATGATATTAGGGACAGAACTATGATAATGTGTCTTCTGATGATATTAGGGACAGAACTATGATAATGTGTTCTTCTGATGATATTAGGGACAGAACTATGATAATGTGTTCTTCTGATGATATTAGGGACAGAACTATGATAATGTGTCTTCTGATGATATTAGGGACAGAACTATGATAATGTGTTCTTCTGATGATATTAGGGACAGAACTATGATAATGTGTTCTTCTGATGATATTAGGGACAGAACTATGATAATGTGTTCTTCTGATGATATTAGGGACAGAACTATGATAATGTGTTCTTCTGATGATATTAGGGACAGAACTATGATAATGTGTTCTTCTGATGATATTAGGGACAGAACTATGATAATGTGTTCTTCTGATGATATTAGGGACAGAACTATATGATAATGTGTTCTTCTGATGATATTAGGGACAGAACTATGATAATGTGTTCTTCTGATGATATTAGGGACAGAACTATGATAATGTGTCTTCTGATGATATTAGGGACAGAACTATGATAATGTGTCTTCTGATGATATTAGGGACAGAACTATGATAATGTGTTCTTCTGATGATATTAGGGACAGAACTATGATAATGTGTTCTTCTGATGATATTAGGGACAGAACTATGATAATGTGTCTTCTGATGATATTAGGGACAGAACTATGATAATGTGTTCTTCTGATGATATTAGGGACAGAACTATGATAATGTGTCTTCTGATGATATTAGGGACAGAACTATGATAATGTGTTCTTCTGATGATATTAGGGACAGAACTATGATAATGTGTCTTCTGATGATATTAGGGACAGAACTAGATACTTCTGATGATAATATGATAATGTGTTCTTCTGATGATATTAGGGACAGAACTATGATAATGTGTTCTTCTGATGATATTAGGGACAGAACTATGATAATGTGTTCTTCTGATGATATTAGGGACAGAACTATGATAATGTGTCTTCTGATGATATTAGGGACAGAACTATGATAATGTGTTCTTCTGATGATATTAGGGACAGAACTATGATAATGTGTCTTCTGATGATATTAGGGACAGAACTATGATAATGTGTTCTTCTATGATAATGTGTTCTTCTGATATTAGGGACAGAACTATGATAATGTGTTCTTCTGATGATATTAGGGACAGAACTATGATAATGTGTTCTTCTGATGATATTAGGGACAGAACTATGATAATGTGTCTTCTGATGATATTAGGGACAGAACTATGATAATGTGTTCTTCTGATGATATTAGGGACAGAACTATGATAATGTGTTCTTCTGATGATATTATGATAATGTGTTCTTCTGATGATATTAGGGACAGAACTATGATAATGTGTCTTCTGATGATATTAGGGACAGAACTATGATAATGTGTCTTCTGATGATATTAGGGACAGAACTATGATAATGTGTCTTCTGATGATATTAGGGACAGAACTATGATAATGTGTTCTTCTGATGATATTAGGGACAGAACTATGATAATGTGTCTTCTGATGATATTAGGGACAGAACTATGATAATGTGTTCTTCTGATGATATTATGATAATGGATATATTAGGGACAGAACTATGATAATGTGTTCTTCTGATGATATTAGGGACAGAACTATGATAATGTGTTCTTCTGATGATATTAGGGACAGAACTATGATAATGTGTTCTTCTGATGATATTAGGGACAGAACTATGATAATGTGTCTTCTGATGATATTAGGGACAGAACTATGATAATGTGTCTTCTGATGATATTAGGGACAGAACTATGATAATGTGTCTTCTGATGATATTAGGGACAGAACTATGATAATGTGTTCTTCTGATGATATTAGGGACAGAACTATGATAATGTGTTCTTCTGATGATATTAGGGACAGAACTATGATAATGTGTTCTTCTGATGATATTAGGGACAGAACTATGATAATGTGTTCTTCTGATGATATTAGGGACAGAACTATGATAATGTGTTCTTCTGATGATATTAGGGACAGAACTATGATAATGTGTCTTCTGATGATATTAGGGACAGAACTATGATAATGTGTCTTCTGATGATATTAGGGACAGAACTATGATAATGTGTCTTCTGATGATATTAGGGACAGAACTATGATAATGTGTCTTCTGATGATATTAGGGACAGAACTATGATAATGTGTTCTTCTGATGATATTAGGGACAGAACTATGATAATGTGTCTTCTGATGATATTAGGGACAGAACTATGATAATGTGTTCTTCTGATGATATTAGGGACAGAACTATGATAATGTGTTCTTCTGATGATATTAGGGACAGAACTATGATAATGTGTCTTCTGATGATATTAGGGACAGAACTATGATAATGTGTTCTTCTGATGATATTAGGGACAGAACTATGATAATGTGTCTTCTGATGATATTAGGGACAGAACTATGATAATGTGTTCTTCTGATGATATTAGGGACAGAACTATGATAATGTGTTCTTCTGATGATATTAGGGACAGAACTATGATAATGTGTTCTTCTGATGATATTAGGGACAGAACTATGATAATGTGTCTTCTGATGATATTAGGGACAGAACTATGATAATGTGTCTTCTGATGATATTAGGGACAGAACTATGATAATGTGTCTTCTGATCTTCTGATGATATTAGGGACAGAACTATGATAATGTGTCTTCTGATGATATTAGGGACAGAACTATGATAATGTGTTCTTCTGATGATATGATAATGTGGACAGAACTATGATAATGTGTTCTTCTGATGATATTAGGGACAGAACTATGATAATGTGTTCTTCTGATGATATTAGGGACAGAACTATGATAATGTGTCTTCTGATGATATTAGGGAACTATGATAATGTGTTCAGAACTATGATAATGTGTTCTTCTGATGATATTAGGGACAGAACTATGATAATGTGTCTTCTGATGATATTAGGGACAGAACTATGATAATGTGTTCTTCTGATGATATTAGGGACAGAACTATGATAATGTGTTCTTCTGATGATATTAGGGACAGAACTATGATAATGTGTCTTCTGATGATATTAGGGACAGAACTATGATAATGTGTTCTTCTGATGATATTAGGGACAGAACTATGATAATGTGTTCTTCTGATGATAGGGACAGAACTATGATAATGTGTCTTCTGATGATATTAGGGACAGAACTATGATAATGTGTTCTTCTGATGATATTAGGGACAGAACTATGATAATGTGTTCTTCTGATGATATTAGGGACAGAACTATGATAATGTGTCTTCTGATGATATTAGGGACAGAACTATGATAATGTGTTCTTCTGATGATATTAGGGACAGAACTATGATAATGTGTCTTCTGATGATATTAGGGACAGAACTATGATAATGTGTTCTTCTGATGATATTAGGGACAGAACTATGATAATGTGTTCTTCTGATGATATTAGGGACAGAACTATGATAATGTGTTCTTCTGATGATATTAGGGACAGAACTATGATAATGTGTTCTTCTGATGATATTAGGGACAGAACTATGATAATGTGTCTTCTGATGATATTAGGGACAGAACTATGATAATGTGTTCTTCTGATGATATTAGGGACAGAACTATGATAATGTGTTCTTCTGATGATATTAGGGACAGAACTATGATAATGTGTTCTTCTGATGATATTAGGGACAGAACTATGATAATGTGTCTTCTGATGATATTAGGGACAGAACTATGATAATGTGTCTTCTGATATTAGGGACAGAACTATGATAGTGTCTTCTGATGATATTAGGGACAGAACTATGATAATGATGATATTAGGGACAGAACTATGATAATGTGTTCTTCTGATGATATTAGGGACAGAACTATGATAATGTGTCTTCTGATATTAGGGACAGAACTATGATAATGTGTCTTCTGATGATATTAGGGACAGAACTATGATAATGTGTCTTCTGATGATATTAGGGACAGAACTATGATAATGTGTTCTTCTGATGATATTAGGGACAGAACTATGATAATGTGTTCTTCTGATGATATTAGGGACAGAACTATGATAATGTGTTCTTCTGATGATATTAGGGACAGAACTATGATAATGTGTCTTCTGATGATATTAGGGACAGAACTATGATAATGTGTCTTCTGATGATATTAGGGACAGAACTATGATAATGTGTCTTCTGATGATATTAGGGACAGAACTATGATAATGTGTTCTTCTGATGATATTAGGGACAGAACTATGATAATGTGTCTTCTGATGATATTAGGGACAGAACTATGATAATGTGTTCTTCTGATGATATTAGGGACAGAACTATGATAATGTGTTCTTCTGATGATATTAGGGACAGAACTATGATAATGTGTTCTTCTGATGATATTAGGGACAGAACTATGATAATGTGTTCTTCTGATGATATTAGGGACAGAACTATGATAATGTGTTCTTCTGATGATATTAGGGACAGAACTATGATAATGTGTTCTTCTGATGATATTAGGGACAGAACTATGATAATGTGTCTTCTTCTATGATAATGATATTAGGGACAGAACTATGATAATGTGTATGATAATGTGTTCTTCTGATGATATTAGGGACAGAACTATGATAATGTGTCTTCTGATGATATTAGGGACAGAACTATGATAATGTGTTCTTCTGATGATATTAGGGACAGAACTATGATAATGTGTTCTTCTGATGATATTAGGGACAGAACTATGATAATGTGTTCTTCTGATGATATTAGGGACAGAACTATGATAATGTGTCTTCTGATGATATTAGGGACAGAACTATGATAATGTGTTCTTCTGATGATATTAGGGACAGAACTATGATAATGTGTTCTTCTGATGATATTAGGGACAGAACTATGATAATGTGTTCTTCTGATGATATTAGGGACAGAACTATGATAATGTGTTCTTCTGATGATATTAGGGACAGAACTATGATAATGTGTTCTTCTGATGATATTAGGGACAGAACTATGATAATGTGTTCTTCTTCTGATGATATTAGGGACAGAACTATGATAATGTGTTCTTCTGATGATATTAGGGACAGAACTATGATAATGTGTCTTCTGATATTAGGGACAGAACTATGATAATGTGTTCTTCTGATGATATTAGGGACAGAACTATGATAATGTGTTCTTCTGATGATATTAGGGACAGAACTATGATAATGTGTTCTTCTGATGATATTAGGGACAGAACTATGATAATGTGTTCTTCTGATGATATTAGGGACAGAACTATGATAATGTGTTCTTCTGATGATATTAGGGACAGAACTATGATAATGTGTCTTCTGATGATATTAGGGACAGAACTATGATAATGTGTCTTCTGATGATATTAGGGACAGAACTATGATAATGTGTTCTTCTGATGATATTAGGGACAGAACTATGATAATGTGTTCTTCTGATGATATGATAATGTGGGATATTAGGGACAGAACTATGATAATGTGTCTTCTGATGATATTAGGGACAGAACTATGATAATGTGTCTTCTGATGATATTAGGGACAGAACTATGATAATGTGTCTTCTGATGATATTAGGGACAGAACTATGATAATGTGTCTTCTGATATTAGGGACAGAACTATGATAATGTGTTCTTCTGATGATATTAGGGACAGAACTATGATAATGTGTCTTCTGATGATATTAGGGACAGAACTATGATAATGTGTCTTCTGATGATATTAGGGACAGAACTATGATAATGTGTCTTCTGATGATATTAGGGACAGAACTATGATAATGTGTCTTCTGATGGGACAGAACTATGATAATGTGTTCTTCTGATGATATTAGGGACAGAACTATGATAATGTGTTCTTCTGATGATATTAGGGACAGAACTATGATAATGTGTTCTTCTGATGATATTAGGGACAGAACTATGATAATGTGTTCTTCTGATGATATTAGGGACAGAACTATGATAATGTGTCTTCTGATGATATTAGGGACAGAACTATGATAATGTGTTCTTCTGATGATATTAGGGACAGAACTATGATAATGTGTCTTCTGATGATATTAGGGACAGAACTATGATAATGTGTCTTCTGATGATATTAGGGACAGAACTATGATAATGTGTCTTCTGATGATATTAGGGACAGAACTATGATAATGTGTTCTTCTGATGATATTAGGGACAGAACTATGATAATGTGTTCTTCTGATGATATTAGGGACAGAACTATGATAATGTGTTTCTGATGATATTAGGGACAGAACTATGATAATGTGTCTTCTGATGATATTAGGGAAGAACTATGATAATGTGTTCTTCTGATGATATTAGGGACAGAACTATGATAATGTGTCTTCTGATGATATTAGGGACAGAACTATGATAATGTGTCTTCTGATGACAGAACTATGATAATGTGTCTTCTGATGATATTAGGGACACTATGATAATGTGTTCTTCTGATGATATTAGGGACAGAACTATGATAATGTGTTCTTCTGATGATATTAGGGACAGAACTATGATAATGTGTTCTTCTGATGATATTAGGGACAGAACTATGATAATGTGTTCTTCTGATGATATTAGGGACAGAACTATGATAATGTGTTCTTCTGATGATATTAGGGACAGAACTATGATAATGTGTTCTTCTGATGATATTAGGGACAGAACTATGATAATGTGTTCTTCTGATGATATTAGGGACAGAACTATGATAATGTGTTCTTCTGATGATATTAGGGACAGAACTATGATAATGTGTTCTTCTGATGATATTAGGGACAGAACTATGATAATGTGTTCTTCTGATGATATTAGGGACAGAACTATGATAATGTGTCTTCTGATGATATGATAATGTGTCTTCTGATGATATTAGGGACAGAACTATGATAATGTGTCTTCTGATGATATTAGGGACAGAACTATGATAATGTGTTCTTCTGATGATATTAGGGACAGAACTATGATAATGTGTTCTTCTGATGATATTAGGGAACTATGATAATGTGTTCTATGATAATGTAATGTGTCTTCTGATGATATTAGGGACAGAACTATGATAATGTGTCTTCTGATGATATTAGGGACAGAACTATGATAATGTGTTCTTCTGATGATATTAGGGACAGAACTATGATAATGTGTTCTTCTGATGATATTAGGGACAGAACTATGATAATGTGTCTTCTGATGATATTAGGGACAGAACTATGATAATGTGTCTTCTGATGATATTAGGGACAGAACTATGATAATGTGTCTTCTGATGATATTAGGGACAGAACTATGATAATGTGTTCTTCTGATGATATTAGGGACAGAACTATGATAATGTGTCTTCTGATGATATTAGGGACAGAACTATGATAATGTGTTCTTCTGATGATATTATGGACAGAACTATGATAATGTGTCTTCTGATGATATTAGGGACAGAACTATGATAATGTGTCTTCTGATGATATTAGGGACAGAACTATGATAATGTGTTCTTCTGATGATATTAGGGACAGAACTATGATAATGTGTCTTCTGATGATATTAGGGACAGAACTATGATAATGTGTTCTTCTGATGATATTAGGGACAGAACTATGATAATGTGTTCTTCTGATGATATTAGGGACAGAACTATGATAATGTGTTTCTGATGATATTAGGGACAGAACTATGATAATGTGTCTTCTGATGATATTAGGGACAGAACTATGATAATGTGTTCTTCTGATGATATTAGGGACAGAACTATGATAATGTGTCTTCTGATGATATTAGGGACAGAACTATGATAATGTGTTCTTCTGATGATATTAGGGACAGAACTATGATAATGTGTTCTTCTGATGATATTAGGGACAGAACTATGATAATGTGTTCTTCTGATGATATTAGGGACAGAACTATGATAATGTGTCTTCTGATGATATTAGGGACAGAACTATGATAATGTGTTCTTCTGATGATATTAGGGACAGAACTATGATAATGTGTCTTCTGATGATATTAGGGACAGAACTATGATAATGTGTTCTTCTGATGATATTAGGGACAGAACTATGATAATGTGTTCTTCTGATGATATTAGGGACAGAACTATGATAATGTGTTCTTCTGATGATATTAGGGACAGAACTATGATAATGTGTTTCTGATGATATTAGGGACAGAACTGATAATGTGTTCTTCTGATGATATTAGGGACAGAACTATGATAATGTGTTCTTCTGATGATATTAGGGACAGAACTATGATAATGTGTCTTCTGATGATATTAGGGACAGAACTATGATAATGTGTTCTTCTGATGATATTAGGGACAGAACTATGATAATGTGTTCTTCTGATGATATTAGGGACAGAACTATGATAATGTGTTCTTCTGATGATATTAGGGACAGAACTATGATAATGTGTTCTTCTGATGATATTAGGGACAGAACTATGATAATGTGTTCTTCTGATGATATTAGGGACAGAACTATGATAATGTGTTCTTCTGATGATATTAGGGACAGAACTATGATAATGTGTCTTCTGATGATATTAGGGACAGAACTATGATAATGTGTCTTCTGATGATATTAGGGACAGAACTATGATAATGTGTCTTCTGATGATATTAGGGACAGAACTATGATAATGTGTTCTTCTGATGATATTAGGGACAGAACTATGATAATGTGTTCTTCTGATGATATTAGGGACAGAACTATGATAATGTGTTCTTCTGATGATATTAGGGACAGAACTATGATAATGTGTTCTTCTGATGATATTAGGGACAGAACTATGATAATGTGTTCTTCTGATGATAATGATAATGTGTTCTTCTGATGATATTAGGGACAGAACTATGATAATGTGTTCTTCTGATGATATGGGACAGAACTATGATAATGTGTTCTTCTGATGATATTAGGGACAGAACTATGATAATGTGTTCTTCTGATGATATTAGGGACAGAACTATGATAATGTGTCTTCTGATGATATTAGGGACAGAACTATGATAATGTGTTCTTCTGATGATATTAGGGACAGAACTATGATAATGTGTTCTTCTGATGATATTAGGGACAGAACTATGATAATGTGTTCTTCTGATGATATTAGGGACAGAACTATGATAATGTGTTCTTCTGATGATATTAGGGACAGAACTATGATAATGTGTCTTCTGATGATATTATATGATAATGTGTCTTCTGATGATATTGATAATGTGGATATTAGGGACAGAACTATGATAATGTGTTCTTCTGATGATATTAGGGACAGAACTATGATAATGTGTTCTTCTGATGATATTAGGGACAGAACTATGATAATGTGTCTTCTGATGATATTAGGGACAGAACTATGATAATGTGTTCTTCTGATGATATTAGGGACAGAACTATGATAATGTGTCTTCTGATGATATTAGGGACAGAACTATGATAATGTGTCTTCTGATGATATTAGGGACAGAACTATGATAATGTGTTCTTCTGATGATATTAGGGACAGAACTATGATAATGTGTTCTTCTGATGATATTAGGGACAGAACTATGATAATGTGTTCTTCTGATGATATTAGGGACAGAACTATGATAATGTGTTCTTCTGATGATATTAGGGACAGAACTATGATAATGTGTTCTTCTGATGATATTAGGGACAGAACTATGATAATGTGTTCTTCTGATGATATTAGGGACAGAACTATGATAATGTGATCTTCTATGATAATGTGTCTTCTGAGGGGACAGAACTATGATAATGTGTCTTCTGATGATATTAGGGACAGAACTATGATAATGTGTTCTTCTGATGATATTAGGGACAGAACTATGATAATGTGTTCTTCTGATGATATTAGGGACAGAACTATGATAATGTGTCTTCTGATATTAGGGACAGAACTATGATAATGTGTTCTTCTGATGATATTAGGGACAGAACTATGATAATGTGTTCTTCTGATGATATTAGGGACAGAACTATGATAATGTGTCTTCTGATGATATTAGGGACAGAACTATGATAATGTGTCTTCTGATGATATTAGGGACAGAACTATGATAATGTGTCTTCTGATGATATTAGGGACAGAACTATGATAATGTGTCTTCTGATGATATTAGGGACAGAACTATGATAATGTGTTCTTCTGATGATATTAGGGACAGAACTATGATAATGTGTTCTTCTGATGATATTAGGGACAGAACTATGATAATGTGTCTTCTGATGATATTAGGGACAGAACTATGATAATGTGTTCTTCTGATGATATTAGGGACAGAACTATGATAATGTGTTCTTCTGATGATATTAGGGACAGAACTATGATAATGTGTTCTTCTGATGATATTAGGGACAGAACTATGATAATGTGTCTTCTGATGATATTAGGGACAGAACTATGATAATGTGTTTCTTCTGATGATATTAGGGACAGAACTATGATAATGTGTCTTCTGATGATATTAGGGACAGAACTATGATAATGTGTTCTTCTGATATATTAGGGACAGAACTATGATAATGTGTCTTCTGATGATATTAGGGACAGAACTATGATAATGTGTGATATTAGGGACAGAACTATGATAATGATATTAGGGACAGAACTATGATAATGTGTTCTTCTGATGATATTAGGGACAGAACTATGATAATGTGTTCTTCTGATGATATTAGGGACAGAACTATGATAATGTGTCTTCTGATATTAGGGACAGAACTATGATAATGTGTTCTTCTGATGATATTAGGGACAGAACTATGATAATGTGTCTTCTGATGATATTAGGGACAGAACTATGATAATGTGTCTTCTGATGATATTAGGGACAGAACTATGATAATGTGTCTTCTGATGATATTAGGGACAGAACTATGATAATGTGTCTTCTGATGATATTAGGGACAGAACTATGATAATGTGTCTTCTGATGATATTAGGGACAGAACTATGATAATGTGTCTTCTGATGATATTAGGGACAGAACTATGATAATGTGTCTTCTGATGATATTAGGGACAGAACTATGATAATGTGTCTTCTGATGATATTAGGGACAGAACTATGATAATGTGTCTTCTGATGATATTAGGGACAGAACTATGATAATGTGTTCTTCTGATGATATTAGGGACAGAACTATGATAATGTGTCTTCTGATGATATTAGGGACAGAACTATGATAATGTGTCTTCTGATGATATTAGGGACAGAACTATGATAATGTGTTCTTCTGATGATATTAGGGACAGAACTATGATAATGTGTCTTCTGATGATATTAGGGACAGAACTATGATAATGTGTTCTTCTGATGATATTAGGGACAGAACTATGATAATGTGTCTGATGATATTAGGGACAGAACTATGATAATGTGTCTTCTGATGATATTAGGGACAGAACTATGATAATGTGTCTTCTGATGATATTAGGGACAGAACTATGATAATGTGTCTTCTGATGATATTAGGGACAGAACTATGATAATGTGTTCTTCTGATGATATTAGGGACAGAACTATGATAATGTGTTCTTCTGATGATATTAGGGACAGAACTATGATAATGTGTTCTTCTGATGATATTAGGGACAGAACTATGATAATGTGTCTGATGATATTAGGGACAGAACTATGATAATGTGTCTTCTGATGATATTAGGGACAGAACTATGATAATGTGTCTTCTGATGATATTAGGGACAGAACTATGATAATGTGTTCTTCTGATGATATTAGGGACAGAACTATGATAATGTGTCTTCTGATGATATTAGGGACAGAACTATGATAATGTGTTCTTCTGATGATATTAGGGACAGAACTATGATAATGTGTCTTCTGATGATATTAGGGACAGAACTATGATAATGTGTCTTCTGATGATATTAGGGACAGAACTATGATAATGTGTCTTCTGATATTAGGGACAGAACTATGATAATGTGTTCTTCTGATGATATTAGGGACAGAACTATGATAATGTGTCTTCTGATGAT
Source organism: Oncorhynchus masou masou (assembly GCF_036934945.1). NCBI lineage: Eukaryota > Metazoa > Chordata > Actinopteri > Salmoniformes > Salmonidae > Oncorhynchus > Oncorhynchus masou. Next base: position 75,191,983 of record NC_088226.1, read on the forward strand.
ATTAGGGACAGAACTATGATAATGTGTTCTTCTGATGATATAAGGGACAGAATATGATAATGTGTCTTCTGATATTAGGGACAGAACTATGATAATGTGTTCTTCTGATGATATTAGGGACAGAACTATGATAATGTGTTCTTCTGATGATATTAGGGACAGAACTGATGATATGTATGATATTAGGGACAGAACTATGATAATGTGTTCTTCTGATGATATTAGGGACAGAACTATGATAATGTGTCTTCTGATGGGACAGAACTATGATAATGTGTTCTTCTGATGATATTAGGGACAGAACTATGATAATGTGTCTTCTGATGATATTAGGGACAGAACTATGATAATGTGTCTTCTGATGATATTAGGGACAGAACTATGATAATGTGTTCTTCTGATGATATTAGGGACAGAACTATGATAATGTGTCTTCTGATGATATTAATGGGACAGAACTATGATAATGTGTCTTCTGATGATATTAGGGACAGAACTATGATAATGTGTCTTCTGATGATATTAGGGACAGAACTATGATAATGTGTTCTTCTGATGATATTAGGGACAGAACTATGATAATGTGTTCTTCTGATGATATTAGGGACAGAACTATGATAATGTGTCTTCTGATGATAATGTGATAATGTGTCTTCTTCTTCTGATGATATTAGGGACAGAACTATGATAATGTGTCTTCTGATGATATTAGGGACAGAACTATGATAATGTGTTCTTCTGATGATATTAGGGACAGAACTATGATAATGTGTTCTTCTGATGATATTAGGGACAGAACTATGATAATGTGTTCTTCTGATGATATTAGGGACAGAACTATGATAATGTGTCTTCTGATGATATTAGGGACAGAACTATGATAATGTGTCTTCTGATGATATTAGGGACAGAACTATGATAATGTGTCTTCTGATGATATTAGGGACAGAACTATGATAATGTGTCTTCTGATGATATTAGGGACAGAACTATGATAATGTGTTCTTCTGATGATATTAGGGACAGAACTATGATAATGTGTCTTCTGATGATATTAGGGACAGAACTATGATAATGTGTTCTTCTGATGATATTAGGGACAGAACTATGATAATGTGTTCTTCTGATGATATTAGGGACAGAACTATGATAATGTGTCTTCTGATGATATTAGGGACAGAACTATGATAATGTGTCTTCTGATGATATTAGGGACAGAACTATGATAATGTGTTCTTCTGATGATATTAGGGACAGAACTATGATAATGTGTTCTTCTGATGATATTAGGGACAGAACTATGATAATGTGTCTTCTGATGATATTAGGGACAGAACTATGATAATGTGTTCTTCTGATGATATTAGGGACAGAACTATGATAATGTGTTCTTCTGATGATATTAGGGACAGAACTATGATAATGTGTCTTCTGATGATATTAGGGACAGAACTATGATAATGTGTCTTCTGATGATATTAGGGACAGAACTATGATAATGTGTCTTCTGATATTAGGGACAGAACTATGATAATGTGTTCTTCTGATGATATTAGGGACAGAACTATGATAATGTGTTCTTCTGATGATATTAGGGACAGAACTATGATAATGTGTCTTCTGATATTAGGGACAGAACTATGATAATGTGTCTTCTGATGATATTAGGGACAGAACTATGATAATGTGTTCTTCTGATGATATTAGGGACAGAACTATGATAATGTGTCTTCTGATGATATTAGGGACAGAACTATGATAATGTGTCTTCTGATGATATTAGGGACAGAACTATGATGATATTAGGGACAGAACTATGATAATGTGTCTGATGATATTAGGGACAGAACTAATAATGTGTCTTCTGATATTAGGGACAGAACTATGATAATGTGTTCTTCTGATGATATTAGGGACAGAACTATGATAATGTGTCTTCTGATGATATTAGGGACAGAACTATGATAATGTGTTCTTCTGATGATATTAGGGACAGAACTATGATGTTCTTCTATTAGGGACAGAACTATGATAATGTGTCTGATGATATTAGGGACAGAACTATGATAATGTGTTCTTCTGATGATATTAGGGACAGAACTATGATAATGTGTCTTCTGATGATATTAGGGACAGAACTATGATAATGTGTCTTCTGATGATATTAGGGACAGAACTATGATAATGTGTCTTCTGATATTAGGGACAGAACTATGATAATGTGTCTTCTGATGATATTAGGGACAGAACTATGATAATGTGTCTTCTGATGATATTAGGGACAGAAGTATGATAATGTGTTCTTCTGATGATATTAGGGACAGAACTATGATAATGTGTCTTCTGATGATATTAGGGACAGAACTATGATAATGTGTCTTCTGATGACAGAACTATGATAATGTGTCTTCTGATGATATTAGGGACAGAACTATGATAATGTGTCTTCTGATGATATTAGGGACAGAACTATGATAATGTGTCTTCTGATGATATTAGGGACAGAACTATGATAATGTGTCTTCTGATGATATTAGGGACAGAACTATGATAATGTGTCTTCTGATATTAGGACAGAACTATGATAATGTGTTCTTCTGATGATATTAGGGACAGAACTATGATAATGTGTCTTCTGATGATATTAGGGACAGAACTATGATAATGTGTCAGAACTTGATAATGTGTTCTTCTGATGATATTAGGGACAGAACTATGATAATGTGTCTTCTGATATTAGGGACAGAACTATGATAATGTGTTCTTCTGATGATATTAGGGACAGAACTATGATAATGTGTCTTCTGATGATATTAGGGACAGAACTATGATAATGTGTCTTCTGATGATATTAGGGACAGAACTATGATAATGTGTTCTTCTGATGATATTAGGGACAGAACTATGATAATGTGTCTTCTGATGATATTAGGGACAGAACTATGATAATGTGTTCTTCTGATGATATTAGGGACAGAACTATGATAATGTGTCTTCTGATGATATTAGGGACAGAACTATGATAATGTGTTCTTCTGATGATATTAGGGACAGAACTATGATAATGTGTCTTCTGATGATATTAGGGACAGAACTATGATAATGTGTCTTCTGATGATATTAGGGACAGAACTATGATAATGTGTCTTCTGATGATATTAGGGACAGAACTATGATAATGTGTCTTCTGATGATATTAGGGACAGAACTATGATAATGTGTTCTTCTGATGATATTAGGGACAGAACTATGATAATGTGTCTTCTGATAATGTGTTCTTCTGATGATATTAGGGACAGAACTATGATAATGTGTCTTCTGATGATTAGGGACAGAACTATGATAATGTGTTCTTCAGAACTGATAATGTGTTCTTCTGATGATATTAGGGACAGAACTATGATAATGTGTTCTTCTGATGATATTAGGGACAGAACTATGATAATGTGTCTTCTGATGATATTAGGGACAGAACTATGATAATGTGTCTTCTGATGATATTAGGGACAGAACTATGATAATGTGTTCTTCTGATGATATTAGGGACAGAACTATGATAATGTGTCTTCTGATGATATTAGGGACAGAACTATGATAATGTGTCTTCTGATGATATTAGGGACAGAACTATGATAATGTGTCTTCTGATGATATGATAATGGGACAGAACTATGATAATGTGTCTTCTGATGATATTAGGGACAGACAGATAATGTGTCTTCTGATGGGACAGAACTATGATAATGTGTCTTCTGATGATATTAGGGACAGAACTATGATAATGTGTTCTTCTGATGATATTAGGGACAGAACTATGATAATGTGTCTTCAGAACTATGATAATGTGTTCTTCTGATATTAGGGACAGAACTATGATAATGTGTCTTCTGATGATATTAGGGACAGAACTATGATAATGTGTCTTCTGATGATAAGGGACAGAACTATGATAATGTGTCTTCTGATGATATTAGGGACAGAACTATGATAATGTGTCTTCTGATGATATTAGGGACAGAACTATGATAATGTGTCTTCTGATGATATTAGGGACAGAACTATGATAATGTGTCTTCTGATGATATTAGGGACAGAACTATGACTATGATAATGATATTAGGGACAGAACTGATAATGTGTCTTCTGATGATATTAGGGACAGAACTATGATAATGTGTTCTTCTGATGATATTAGGGACAGAACTATGATAATGTGTTCTTCTGATGATATTAGGGACAGAACTATGATAATGTGTCTTCTGATGATATTAGGGACAGAACTATGATAATGTGTCTTCTGATATTAGGGACAGAACTATGATAATGTGTTCTTCTGATATTAGGGACAGAACTATGATAATGTGTCTTCTGATGATATTAGGGACAGAACTATGATAATGTGTCTTCTGATGATATTAGGGACAGAACTATGATAATGTGTCTTCTGATATTAGGGACAGAACTATGATAATGTGTCTTCTGATGATATTAGGGACAGAACTATGATAATGTGTTCTTCTGATGATATTAGGGACAGAACTATGATAATGTGTTCTTCTGATGATATTAGGGACAGAACTATGATAATGTGTCTTCTGATGATATTAGGGACAGAACTATGATAATGTGTCTTCTGATGATATTAGGGACAGAACTATGATAATGTGTCTTCTGATGATATTAGGGACAGAACTATGATAATGTGTCTTCTGATGATATTAGGGACAGAACTATGATAATGTGTCTTCTGATGATATTAGGGACAGAACTATGATAATGTGTCTTCTGATGATATTAGGGACAGAACTATGATAATGTGTCTTCTGATGATATTAGGGACAGAACTATGATAATGTGTTCTTCTGATGATATTAGGGACAGAACTATGATAATGTGTCTTCTGATGGGACAGAACTATGATAATGTGTCTTCTGATGATATTAGACAGAACTATGATAATGTGTTCTTCTGATGATATTAGGGACAGAACTATGATAATGTGTCTTCTGATGATATTAGGGACAGAACTATGATAATGTGTTCTTCTGATGATATTAGGGACAGAACTATGATAATGTGTCTTCTGATGATATTAGGGACAGAACTATGATAATGTGTTCTTCTGATGATATTAGGGACAGAACTATGATAATGTGTCTTCTGATGATATTAGGGACAGAACTATGATAATGTGTCTTCTGATGATATTAGGGACAGAACTATGATAATGTGTCTTCTGATGATATTAGGGACAGAACTATGATAATGTGTCTTCTGATGATATTAGGGACAGAACTATGATAATGTGTTCTTCTGATGATATTAGGGACAGAACTGTGTCTTCTGATGATATTAGGGACAGAACTATGATAATGTGTCTTCTGATGATATTAGGGACAGAACTATGATAATGTGTCTTCTGATGATATTAGGGACAGAACTATGATAATGTGTCTTCTGATGATATTAGGGACAGAACTATGATAATGTGTTCTTCTGATGATATTAGGGACAGAACTATGATAATGTGTCTTCTGATGATATTAGGGACAGAACTATGATAATGTGTTCTTCTGATGATATTAGGGACAGAACTATGATAATGTGTCTTCTGATGATATTAGGGACAGAACTATGATAATGTGTTCTTCTGATGATATTAGGGACAGAACTATGATAATGTGTCTTCTGATGATATTAGGGACAGAACTATGATAATGTGTTCTTCTGATGATATTAGGGACAGAACTATGATAATGTGTCTTCTGATGATATTAGGGACAGAACATGATAATGTGTCTTCTGATGATATTAGGGACAGAACTATGATAATGTGTCTTCTGATGATATTAGGGACAGAACAGAACTATGATAATGTGTCTTCTGATGATATTAGGGACAGAACTATGATAATGTGTCTTCTGATGATATTAGGGACAGAACTATGATAATGTGTCTTCTGATGATATTAGGGACAGAACTATGATAATGTGTCTTCTGATATTAGGGACAGAACTATGATAATGTGTCTTCTGATGATATTAGGGACAGAACTATGATAATGTGTCTTCTGATGATATTAGGGACAGAACTATGATAATGTGTCTTCTGATGATATTAGGGACAGAACTATGATAATGTGTCTTCTGATGATATTAGGGACAGAACTATGATAATGTGTCTTCTGATGATATTAGGGACAGAACTATGATAATGTGTCTTCTGATGATATTAGGGACAGAACTATGATAATGTGTCATTAGGGAACTATGATAATGTGTCTTCTGATGATATTAGGGACAGAACTATGATAATGTGTTCTTCTGATGATATTAGGGACAGAACTATGATAATGTGTCTTCTGATGATATTAGGGACAGAACTATGATAATGTGTCTTCTGATGATATGATAATGGGACAGAACTATGATAATGTGTCTTCTGATATTAGGGACAGAACTATGATAATGTGTTCTTCTGATGATATTAGGGACAGAACTATGATAATGTGTCTTCTGATGATATTAGGGACAGAACTATGATAATGTGTCTTCTGATGATATTAGGGACAGAACTATGATAATGTGTCTTCTGATGATATTAGGGACAGAACTATGATAATGTGTCTTCTGATGATATTAGGGACAGAACTATGATAATGTGTCTTCTGATATTAGGGACAGAACTATGATAATGTGTCTTCTGATGATATTAGGGACAGAACTATGATAATGTGTCTTCTGATGATATTAGGGACAGAACTATGATAATGTGTCTTCTGATGATATTAGGGACAGAACTATGATAATGTGTCTTCTGATGATATTAGGGACAGAACTATGATAATGTGTCTTCTGATGATATTAGGGACAGAACTATGATAATGTGTCTTCTGATGATATTAGGGACAGAACTATGATAATGTGTCTTCTGATGATATTAATGTGTCTTCTGATGATATTAGGGACAGAACTATGATAATGTGTCTTCTGATGATATTAGGGACAGAACTATGATAATGTGTCTTCTGATGATATTATGATATTAGGGACATAATGTGTCTTCTGGACAGAACTATGATAATGTGTTCTTCTGATGATATTAGGGACAGAACTATGATAATGTGTCTTCTGATGATATTAGGGACAGAACTATGATAATGTGTCTTCTGATGATATTAGGGACAGAACTATGATAATGTGTCTTCTGATGATATTAGGGACAGAACTATGATAATGTGTCTTCTGATGATATTAGGGACAGAACTATGATAATGTGTCTTCTTCTGATGATATTAGGGACAGAACTATGAATAATGTGTCAGAACTATGATAATGTGTCTGATGATATTAGGGATATTAATGGGATATTAGGGACAGAACTATGATAATGTGTCTTCTGATGATATTAGGGACAGAACTATGATAATGTGTCTTCTGATGATATTAGGGACAGAACTATGATAATGTGTCTTCTGATGATATTAGGGACAGAACTATGATAATGTGTCTTCTGATGATATTAGGGACAAAACTATGATAATGTGTCTTCTGATGATATTAGGGACAGAACTATGATAATGTGTCTTCTGATGATATTAGGGACAGAACTATGATAATGTGTCTTCTGATGATATTAGGGACAGAACTATGATAATGTGTCTTCTGATGATAATTAGGGACAGAACTATGATAATGTGGACAGAACTATGATAATGTGCCTTCTGATGATATTAGGGACAGAACTATGATAATGTGTCTTCTGATGATATTAGGGACAGAACTATGATAATGTGTCTTCTGATGATATTAGGGACAGAACTATGATAATGTGTCTTCTGATATTAGGGACAGAACTATGATAATGTGTCTTCTGATGATATTAGGGACAGAACTATGATAATGTGTCTTCTGATGATATTAGGGACAGAACTATGATAATGTGTTCTTCTGATGATATTAGGGACAGAATATGATAATGTGTCTTCTGATGATATTAGGGACAGAATATGATAATGTGTCTTCTGATGATATTAGGGACAGAATATGATAATGTGTTCTTCTGATGATATTAGGGACAGAACTATGATAATGTGTCTTCTGATGATATTAGGGACAGAACTATGATAATGTGTTCTTCTGATGATATTAGGGACAGAACTATGATAATGTGTCTTCTGATGATATTAGGGACAGAACTATGATAATGTGTCTTCTGATGATATTAGGGACAGAACTATGATAATGTGTTCTTCTGATGATATTAGCCAACTACCTCATTCCCATATTGTTCTTTTTTTGCTCCTTTGCACACCAGTATTTCTACTTGCACATTCATCTTCTGCACATCTATCACTCCAGTGTTAAATTGCTAAATTGTAATTATTTCGCCACTATGGCCTATTTATTGCCTTTCCTCCCTAATCTTACTTCATTTGCACACACTGTGTATAGACTTTTCTATTGTGTTATTGACTGTACGTTTGTTTATTCCAGGTGTAACTGTGTTGTTGTTTGTGTAGTACTGCTTTGCTTAATCTTGGCCAGGTCGCAGTTGTAAATGAGAACTTGTTCACAACTGGCCTACCTGGTTAAAAAAAGGTGAAATAAAAAATAGAGAACTATGATAATGTGTTATTCTGATGATATTAGAGACATAGAACTACGATGACGTGTTACTGAGATAACTCTTGTTCAATTGTCTTCCACTTGTGGGGATTGATGATTTCTGGGCTCTGAAAGATTTGTGAACCTTCACCCACATGGTGTCTGTCTAACCATTTCCTCTCTGTATTTTCACACCTACAATTGGTGAAGCATTTCTGCTTTCTCAACCTGGTGCTGTAAGACCAGTTAGTGTGTCAGACTTCCCAACATAGTAAGTCGGAAACTTCCCCTCCATTGCTTGTTAAATGGCTCTTGGAATGTTACTCAGAATTGTGATTTCCATTTGACCTCTCCATACTCAGCTCCAACCCAGCCGTGAGTTCTGGCATTCTAGAACATGACATCATCCAAGCGGCAGATGTGTTCTAAAGGAGAGGCTGTTAAGTAGAGCAGAGCAGACATACTGTTCATAAACACACACTAACTGTAGGATCACAACTAGTTGGTTTCTACCCTCGGCACTGTGTTGTCAGACTTCATCTTACACCACTTAAAGAGATGGAGTTAGTGCTTCATCAATCTCTCTCCAAGAGGAAGTTTTTGACAGGCATATAACACCATTCATACCAGTTTCAACAGGCACTGAATACAATGGGCTGAAAGTTAGTAGCTACTTCCCCTTTAATAACCTGAGAGTCTAGGTTAGTAGCTACTGTCCATTTAATAACCTGAGAGTCTAGGTTAGTAGCTACTGTCAATTTAATAACCTGAGAGTCTAGGTTAGTAGCTACTGTCCATTTAATAACCTGAGAGTCTAGGTTAGTAGCTACTGTCCATTTAATAACCTGAGAGTCTAGGTCAGTAGCTACTGTCCATTTAATAACCTGAGAGTCTAGGTCAGTAACTACTGTCCATTTAATAACCTGAGAGTCTAGGCCAGTAGCTACTGTCCATTTAATAACCTGAGAGTCTAGGTCAGTAGCTACTGTCCCTTTAATAACCTGAGAGTCTAGGTTAGTAGCTACTGTCCATTTAATAACCTGAGAGTCTTGGCCAGTAGCTACTGTCCATTTAATAACCTGAGAGTCTAGGTTAGTAGCTACTGTCCCTTTAATAACCTGAGAGTCTAGGTCAGTAGCTACTGTCCATTTAATAACCCGAGAGTCTAGGTCAGTAGCTACTGTCCATTTAATAACCTGAGAGTCTAGGCCAGTAGCTACTGTCCATTTAATAACCTGAGAGTCTAGGTCAGTAGCTACTGTCCATTTAATAACCTGAGAGTCTAGGCCAGTAGCTACTGTCCATTTAATAACCTGAGAGTCTTGGCCAGTAGCTACTGTCCATTTAATAACCTGAGAGTCTAGGCCAGTAGCTACTGTCCATTTAATAACCTGAGAGTCTAGGTTAGTAGCTACTGTCCATTTAATAACCTGAGAGTCTAGGTTAGTAGCTACTGTCCATTTAATAACCTGAGAGTCTAGGTCAGTAACTACTGTCCATTTAATAACCTGAGAGTCTAGGCCAGTAGCTACTGTCCATTTAATAACCTGAGAGTCTAGGTCAGTAGCTACTGTCCATTTAATAACCTGAGAGTCTAGGTCAGTAGCTACTGTCCATTTAATAACATGAGAGTCCAGGTTAGTAGCTACTGTCCATTTAATAACCCGAGAGTCTAGGTCAGTAGCTACTGTCCATTTAATAACCTGAGAGTCTACGTTAGTAGCTACTGTCCATTTAATAACCTGAGAGTCTAGGTCAGTAGCTACTGTCCATTTAATAACCTGAGAGTCTAGGCCAGTAGCTACTGTCCATTTAATAACCTGAGAGTCTAGGTCAGTAGCTACTGTCCATTTAATAACCTGAGAGTCTAGGTTAGTAGCTACTGTCCATTTAATAACCTGAGAGTCTAGGTTAGTAGCTACTGTCCCTTTAATAACCTGAGAGTCTAGGTTAGTAGCTACTGTCCATTTAATAACCTGAGAGTCTTGGGAGTAGCTACTGTCCATTTAATAACCTGAGAGTCTAGGTTAGTAGCTACTGTCCCTTTAATAACCTGAGAGTCTAGGTTAGTAGCTACTGTCCATTTAATAACCCGAGAGTCTAGGTCAGTAGCTACTGTCCATTTAATAACCTGAGAGTCTACGTTAGTAGCTACTGTCCATTTAATAACCTGAGAGTCTAGGTCAGTAGCTACTGTCCATTTAATAACCTGAGAGTCTAGGCCAGTAGCTACTGTCCATTTAATAACCTGAGAGTCTAGGTCAGTAGCTACTGTCCATTTAATAACCTGAGAGTCTAGGTTAGTAGCTACTGTCCATTTAATAACCTGAGAGTCTAGGTTAGTAGCTACTGTCCCTTTAATAACCTGAGAGTCTAGGTTAGTAGCTACTGTCCATTTAATAACCTGAGAGTCTTGGGAGTAGCTACTGTCCATTTAATAACCTGAGAGTCTAGGTTAGTAGCTACTGTCCCTTTAATAACCTGAGAGTCTAGGTTAGTAGCTACTGTCCATTTAATAACCTGAGAGTCTAGGTCAGTAGCTACTGTCCATTTAATAACCTGAGAGTCTAGGTTAGTAGCTACTGTCCATTTAATAACATGAGAGTCTTGGCCAGTAGCAACTGTCCATTTAATAACCTGAGAGTCTAGGCCAGTAGCTACTGTCCATTTAATAACCTGAGAGTCTAGGTCAGTAGCTACTGTCCATTTAATAACATGAGAGTCCAGGTTAGTAGCTACTGTCCCTTTAATAACCTGAGAGTCTAGGCTTCTCGGGTTATTGGTTGGGTTATTCAAAGGCTGCTGCGGTGTTTGTCCCATAGACATATATATTATATACACAAAAGTATGTGGACAACCCTTCAAATGAGTGGATTTAGCTATTTCAGCCACACCCATTGCTGATAGGTGTATAAACTTGAGCACACAGCCATGCAATCTCCATAGACAAACATTGGCAGTAGAATGGCCTCACTGAAGAGCTCAGGGACGTTTAACGTGGCACCGTCATAGGATACCACCTTTACAACAAGTCAGTTAGTCAAACGTCTGCCCTGATAGAGATGTGGACTCTGGAGCAGTGGAAAAGCGTTCTCTGGAGTGATGAATCACGCTTCCCAATCTGGCAGTCTGATGACGAATCTGGGTTTGGCGGATGACAGGAGAACGCAACTTGCCCGAATGCATAGTGCTAACTGTAAAGTTTGGTGGAGGAGGAATAATGGTCTGGAGCTGTTTTTCATAGTTCGGCCCCTTAAGTTTCAGTGAAGGGAAATCTTAACACTACAGCAGACAATGACATTCTAGACGATTCTCTGCTTCAAACTTTGTGGCAACAGTTTGTGGAAGGCCCTTTCCTGTTTCAGCATTGTACTGCCCCCGAGCACAAAGCGAGGGCCATACAGAAACGGTTTGTTGAGATGTCCACATACTTTTGGCCATGTAGTGTATATCCACTATACTGTATATTCCTATACACTAGAGGTCGACCGATTATGATTTTTCAATGCCGATACCGATTACTGGAGGACCAAAAAAAACAAACTATACCGATTAATCACCGATTTAAAAAAACAAACATATTTGTAATAATGACAATTACAACAATACTGAATGAACACTTATTTTAACTTAATATAATACATAAATAAATAATGAAACATGTCCAATTTGGTTTAAATAATGCAAAAACAAAGTGTTGGAGAAGAAAGTAAAAGGGCAATATGTGCCATGTTAGAAAGCTAACGTTTCAGTTCCTTGCTCAGAACACGAGAACATATGAAAGCTGGTGGTTCCTTTTAACATGAGTCTTCAATATTCCCAGGTAAGACGTTTTAGGTTGTAGATATTATAGGAATTATAGGACTATTTTTCTCTATACGATTTGTATTTCATCATTCGTCCTTACACCAGATCCAGTCCTAACACCAGACCCAGTCCTTACCACAGCCCTTACAGCAGACCTTACCACAGCCCTTACACCAGACCCAGTCCTTACCACAGCCCTTACACCAGACCCAGTCCTTACCACAGCCCTCACACCAGACCCAGTCCTTACCACAGACCTCACACCAGACCCAGTCCTTACCACAGACCTTACCACAGACCTTACACCAGAACCAGTCCTTACCACAGTCCTTACACCAGAACCAGTCCTTATCACAGTCCTTACACCAGACCCAGTCCTTACACCAGACCCAGTCCTTACCACATCCCTTACACCAGACCCAGTCCTTACCACAGCCCTTACACCAGACCCAGTCCTTACACCAGACCCAGTCCTTACACCAGACCCAGTCCTTACCACATCCCTTACACCAGACCCAGTCCTTACCACAGCCCTTACACCAGACCCAGTCCTTACACCAGACCCAGTCCTTACACCAGACCCAGTCCTTACCGCAGCCACAGCCCTTACACCAGAACCAGTCCTTAACATAGCCCTTACACCAGACTCAATCCTTACCACAGCCACACCCCTTACACCAGAACCAGTCCTTACCACACCCCTTACACCAGAACCAGTCCTTATCACAGCCCTCACACCAGAACCAGTCCTTACCACACCCCTTACACCAGAACCAGTCCTTACCACACCCCTTACACCAGAACCAGTCCTTATCACAGCCCTTACACCAGACCTTACCTGATCTCTGAGCTCCAGTGACCCAGCTTGCTGGAGAAGTTGAGGGGGTTGGGGGCGTGATGGGAGGGGCCTCGGGCTGATTGGACACCCACCAGTCCGTCCGTGTCTGTTTCCATAGCGAAGTCGCTGCGTACCCTCTCCATGCTGTCACTGTGACTGGGCTTCTCAAACACAAACACATCTGAAACACAGCAGATAGTGTGTCTGTTACTAACCACAGCCACAGCTCTGACACTATATTTACTGTCTGTAGTGTGAACGACAGCCACAGCTCTGACACTATATTTACTGTCTGTAGTGTGAACGACAGCCACAGCTCTGACACTATATTTACTGTCTGTAGTGTGAACGACAGCCACAGCTCTGACACTATATTTACTGTTTGTAGTGTGAACGACAGCCACAGTTCTGACACTATATTTACTGTCTGGCCCCAGTGTAAGGGTCTAGTCCCTGTAACTTTGTCCAAAGTGTAAGGGTGTAGTCCCTGTATCTTTGTCCCCAGTGTAAGGGTGTGGTCCCTGTATCTTTGTCCCCAGTGTAAGGGTGTAGTCCCTGTATCTTTGTCCCCAGTGTAAGGGTGTAGTCCCTGTATCTTTGTCCCCAGTGTAAGGGTGTAGTCCCTGAATCTTTGTCCCCAGTGTAAGGGGGTAGTCCCTGAATCTTTGTCCCCAGTGTAAGGGGGTAGTCCCTGTATCTTTGTCCATAGTGTAAGGGTGTAGTCCCTGTATCTTTGTCCCCAGTGTAAGGGTGTAGTCCCTGTATCTTTGTCCCCAGTGTAAGGGTGTAGTCCCTGAATCTGTGTCCCCAGTGTAAGGGGGTAGTCCCTGAATCTTTGTCCATAGTGTAAGGGTGTTGTCCCTGTATCTTTGTCCATAGTGTAAGGGTGTTGTCCCTGTATCTTTGTCCATAGTGTAAGGGTGTAGTCCCTGAATCTTTGTCCCCAGTGTAAGGGTGTCGTCCCTGTATCTTTGTCCCTAGTGTAAGGGTGTCGTCCCTGTATCTTTGTCCATAGTGTAAGGGTGTTGTCCCTGTATCTTTGTCCCCAGTGTAAGGGTGTAGTCCTTGTATCTTTGTCCCCAGTGTAAGGGTGTTGTCCCTGTATCTTTGTCCATAGTGTAAGGGTGTAGTCCCTGTATCTTTGTCCCCAGTGTAAGGGTGTAGTCCCTGAATCTTTGTCCCCAGTGTAAGGGGGTAGTCCCTGTATCTTTGTGCCCAGTGTACGAGTGTAGCAGGGTAGAACATGTATCTTTGTCCCCGGTGTACGGGTGTTGTCCCTGTATCTTTGTCCATAGTGTAAGGGTGTAGTCCCTGTATCTTTGTCCCCAGTGTGAGGGTGTAGTCCCTGTATCATTGTCCCCAGTGTAAGGGGGTAGTCCCTGTATCTTTGTCCCCAATTTAAGGGTGTAGTCCCTGAATCTTTGTCCCCAGTGTAAGGGTGTAGTCCCTGTATCATTGTCCCCAGTGTAAGGGGGTAGTCCCTGTATCTTTGTCCCCAATGTAAGGGTGTAGTCCCTGAATCTTTGTCCCCAGTGTAAGGGTGTAGTCCCTGTATCATTGTCCCCAGTGTAAGGGTTAGTCCCTGTATCTTTATGCCCAGTGTACGGGTGTAGCAGGGTAGTCCTTGTATCTTTGTACCCAGTGTACGAGTGTAGTCCCTGTATCTTTGTCCCCAGTGTAAGGGTGTAGTCCCTGTATCTTTGTCCCCAGTTTAAGGGTGTAGTCCCTGTATCTTTGTCCATAGTGTAAGGGTGTAGTCCTTGTATCTTTGTCCCCAGTGTAAGGGTGTAGTCCTTGTATCTTTGTACCCAGTGTACGAGTGTAGCAGGGTAGAACCTGTATCTTTGTCCCCAGTGTAAGGGTGTAGTCCCTGAATCTTTGTCCCCAGTGTAAGGAAGTAGTCCTTGTATCTTTGTCCCCGGTGTACGGGTGTTGCAGGGTCGTCCTTGTATCTTTGTCCCCAGTGTAAGGGAGTAGTCCCTGAATCTTTGTCCCCAGTGTAAGGAAGTAGTCCTTGTATCTTTGTCCCCAGTGTAAGGGTGTAGTCCCTGAATCTTTGTCCCCAGTGTAAGGGTGTAGTCCCTGTATCTTTGTCCCCAGTGTAAGGAAGTAGTCCTTGTATCTTTGTCCCCAGTGTAAGGGTGTAGTCCCTGTATCTTTGTCCCCAGTGTAAGGAAGTAGTCCTTGTATCTTTGTCCCCAGTGTAAGGGTGTAGTCCCTGTATCTTTGTCCCCAGTGTAAGGGTGTAGTCCCTGTATCTTTGTCCATAGTGTAAGGGTGTAGTCCTTGTATCTTTGTCCCCAGTGTAAGGGTGTAGTCCTTGTATCTTTGTACCCAGTGTACGAGTGTAGCAGGGTAGAACCTGTATCTTTGTCCCCGGTGTAAGGGTGTTGTCCCTGTATCTTTGTCCCCAGTGTAAGGGTGTAGTCCTTGTATCTTTGTCCCCAGTGTAAGGGTGTAGTCCTTGTATCTTTGTCCCCGGTGTAAGGGAGTAGTCCCTGTATATTTGTCCAAAGTGTACAGGTGTAGCAGGGTAGTCCCTGTATCTTTGTCCCCAGTGCAAGGGTGTAGTCCCTGAATCTTTGTCCCCAGTGTAAGGGTGTAGTCCTTGTATCTTTGTACCCAGTGTACGAGTGTAGCAGGGTAGAACCTGTATCTTTGTCCCCGGTGTACGGCTGTTGGAGGGTCGTCCCTGTATCTTTGTCCCCAGTGAAAGGGAGTAGCATGGTAGTCCTTGTATCTTTGTCCCCAGTGTAAGGGAGTAGTCCCTGTATATTTGTCCAAAGTGTACAGGTGTAGCAGGGTAGTCCCTGTATCTTTGTCCCCAGTGTAAGGGTGTAGTCCCTGAATCTTTGTCCCCAGTGTAAGGGTGTAGTCCTTGTATCTTTGTACCCAGTGTACGAGTGTAGCAGGGTAGAACCTGTATCTTTGTCCCCGGTGTACGGCTGTTGGAGGGTCGTCCCTGTATCTTTGTCCCCAGTGAAAGGGAGTAGCATGGTAGTCCTTGTATCTTTGTCCCCAGTGTAAGGGGGTAGTCCCTGTATCTTTGTCCCCAATGTAAGGGTGTAGTCCCTGTATAATTGTCCCCAGTGTAAGGGGGTAGTCCCTGTATCTTTGTGCCCAGTGTACGGGTGTAGCAGGGTAGTCCTTGTCTCTTTGTGCCCAGTGTACGAGTGTAGCAGGGTAGAACATGTATCTTTGTCCCCGGTGTAAGGGTGTAGTCCCTGTATCTTTGTCCCTAGTGTAAGGGTGTAGTCCCTGTATCTTTGTCCCTATTGTAAGGGTGTAGTCCCTGTATCTTTGTCCCCCGTGAAAGGGTGAAGTACCTGTAACTTTGTCCCCAGGTTAAGGGTGTAGTCCCTGTATCTTTGTCCCCAGTGTAAGGGTGTAGTGCCTGTATCTTTGTCCCCAGTGTAAGGGTGTAGTCCCTGTATCTTTCTCCCCAGTGTAAGGGTGTAGTCCCTGTATCTTTCTCCCCAGTGTAAGGGTGTAGTACCTGTATCTTTGGCCACCAGGCCAGTGTGAGGGGTAGGAGAACTCCAGCTGTCCCTCTGTCCAGACCCTCTGGTGTTACTGAACTCCCAACGCTTCTGCTGCAGCTGCTGGAGCCAGTACTGCATCACCTGGCGGTTAGGGGCCTGAAACACAGAGACGCAGAGTCAGGGGGGTTAGGGGCCTGAAACACAGAGACGCGGAGTCAGGGGGGTTAGGGGCCTGAAACACAGAGACGCGGAGTCAGGGGGGTTAGGGGCCTGACACAGAGACACAGGGTTGGGGGCCTGACACAGAGACACAGGGTTGGGGGCCTGACACAGAGACACAGGGTTGGGGGCCTGACACAGAGACACAGGGTTGGGGGCCTGACACAGAGACACAGGGTTGGGGGCCTGACACAGAGACACAGGGTTGGGGGCCTGACACAGAGACACAGGGTTGGGGGCCTGACACAGAGACACAGGGTTGGGGGCCTGACACAGAGTTAGGGGCCTGACACAGAGTTAGGGGCCTGACACAGAGTTAGGGGCCTGACACAGAGACACAGGGTTAGGGGCCAAATACACAGAGACACGGGGTTAGGGGTCTGATACACAGAGACACAGGGTTATGGGTTTGGAGGTTAGGGTCAAGCCTGTAGTTGGAAGGGGACAGAAACACAGGGTTAGGGTCAGGCCTGTAGTTGGAGGGGGACAGAGACACAGGGTTAGGGTCAGGCCTGTAGTTGGAGGGGGACAGAGACACAGGGTTAGGGTCAGGCCTGTAGTTGGAGGGGGACAGAGACACAGGGTTAGGGTCAGGCCTGTAGTTGGAGGGGGACAGAGACACGGGGTTAGGGTCAGGCCTGTAGTTGGAGGGGGACAGAGACACAAGGTTAGGGTCAGGCCTGTAGTGGGAGGAGGACAGATACACAGGGTTAGGGGTTGTGTAAGGTTTAGGGCAGGATATCCTGGAGTCAGCAGTGAATCATCTGGAGGATGGGAGCAAACCATGTTTACATTTTACAACTCAAAACAAACATCCACAAAATGTTAAAACTACTAAATCTAACATTTCCTTTGCATAGAGTGTTATACAGGATGTGAGAGTTGTCTGGGGAGGACAGACTCCATGCTAGTACAGGTGGGGGAAAAGGCTGGCCCTTTCAACCTGATTGGTCTGCAGCCCTGTCAATCACCCTTCAAGTTTCCACTCATTCCAACAAAAACAGGTGTTCTACTCTGCTCGCCAGCACCTCACCTAAACAGGTGTTCTACTCTGCTAGCCAGCACCTCTCCTAAATAGGTGTTCTACTCTGCTAGCTAGCACCTTCGCCTCCAGATGAATGTTGTTTATACCTGCCCTGTGGCAGGGTAGCGTTAGAGCGTTAGACTAGTAACCGAAAGGTTGCAAGTTCAAATCCCCAAGCTGACAAGGTACAAAACTGTCGTTCTGCCCCTGAACAGGCAGTTAACCAACTGTTCCTAGGCCGTCATTGAAAATAAGAAATTGTTCTTAACTGACTTGCCTATTTAAATATAGGTTTAAAAAAAAAGTGTTTGTAGATAAGAGAAGTTGTAGTGCGGTATGCTAGCACCAGCTAATGCTAGCATTGTTTGTGCAGGCACCCTGTGCATGCTAATAAAGAGTTAGTCATTATCATTGGTGAAAGCGTGTTTGAGTGCAACTAGCATACTCCGTATGTGCATTAGGAATGTTTATATGTTACTGCTGCTATACATAGCCGTAAAATGTTACTGATTTATTAAGAGGGCCCATTGATGGGTTTCTAGAGGTTCCAGGATGTTCTATTAGAGGGCACCATTGATGAGTTTCTAGAGGTTCCAGGATGTTCTATTAGAGGGCACCATTGATGAGTTTCTACAGGTTCCAAGTTGTTTTATTTTACAGGTCATTCGGAAAGTCTTCAGGCCCCTTGACTTTTTACACATTTTTGTTAAGTTACAGCCTTAACAAAAATTGATTAAATTAATTGTTTCCCTCATCAACCTACACACAATACCCCATAATAACAAAGTATTTATTAAAACTTAAAAAACAGAAATACCTTATTTACATAAATATTCAGACCCTTTGCTATGAGACTCCAAATTGAGCTCAGGCGCAATCTGTTCCATTGGCCATCTTGAGATGTTTCTACAACTTGATTGGAGTCCACCTGTGGTAAATTCAATTGATTGGACATGATTTGGAAAGGCACACACCTGTCTATATAAACGTCCCACAGTTGACAGTGCATGTCAGAGTAAAAACCATGCAGAGGTTGAAGGAATTGTCCGTAGAGCTCAGAGACAGGATTGTGTCGAGGCACAGATATGGGGAAGGGAACCAAAAAATGTCTGCAGGACTGAAGTTCTCCAAGAATACAGTGGCCTCCATCATTCTTAAATGGAAAAAGTTTAAAACCACCAAGACTCTTCCGAGAGCTGGCCGGTCGGCCAAACTGCGCAATCGGGGGAGAAGGGCCTTGGTCAGGGAGGTGGCCAAGAACCCGATGTTGAGGATTAGAGAAGTGGAGATAATGTTTTCTACCTTCACCACCCGGGGGAGGGTCTGTCAGAAAGACCAGGACCCAATTGCACAGGACGGATGGGGTTGAGACCCAGGGCGTCAAGCTTAATGATGAGTGTTGAATGCTGAGCTGTAGTCAAAGAACAGCATTCTTACCGAGGTATTCCTCTTGTCCAGATGGGATAAGGCAGTGTGTAGTGTGATGGTGATTACATCGTATGTGGACCTGTTGGGGCGGTATGCAACCTGAAGTGGGTCTAGGGTGGCAGGTAAGGTGGAGGTGACATGACCCTTGACTTGTCTCTCAAAGTGCTTCATGATGTCAGAAGTGAGTGCTACAGGCAATAGTAATTTAGTTCAGTTCTTTGCCTTCTTGAGTACAGGAACAATGGTGGCCATTTGGAAGCATTTGTGGACAGCAGACTGGGATATGGAGAGAATGAATATGTCCGTAAACACACCAGCCAGCTGGTCTGCGCATGCTCTGAGGACGCGGCTAGGGATGCCGTCTGTGACAGCAGAGCTTAATGTCTTACTCATGTTGGCCACGGAGAAGGAGAGAGGGGGCTCGCAGTCCTTGGTAGCGGCCTCATCTGTGGCTGGTTTACTTTTTGTAGTCCGTAATTGCCTCTAGACTCTGCCACATACCTCTCGTGTCTGAGCCGTTGAATTGCGACTCCACTTTGTCCCTGTACCGATTTCGCTGCCTTGCGGAGGGAATAAGTACACTGTATATATTTCAGACATATTCCTAGTAATCTTTCCATGGTTAAATGCGGTGGTTCGCGCTTTCAGTTTGAGTTTCTGCCTGTAGGACAGTAGGAGCAAAATGGAGTCGTAGTCGGATTTGCCGAAGGGAGGGCGGGGGAGGGTCGTGTGAATTGCAGAAGTTAGAGTAGCTGTGATCAATTGTTTTGCCAGGACGCTTCCTACAGTTAATATGCTGATAGACTTTAGGTAGCCTTGTCCTTAAATTAGCTTTGTTAAAATCCCCAGCTACAATAAATGCCACCTCAGGAGATGTGGTTTCCAGTTTACATAGAGTCCAGTGAAGTTCCTTGAGGGCCGTCGTGGTATCTGCTTGGGGGTATACATGGATGTGACTATAGTCGAAGAGAATTCTCTTGGGAGATAATGTGGTCAGCATTTGATTGTAAGGAATTCTAGGTCAGGTGACCAAAAGGACTTGAGTTCCTGTTGTTACAATTACACCATGACAATTACGCCCTTCTTCTTCCCAGAGAGATGTTTATTTCTGTCGGCGCGACACATGAAGAAACCCGGTGGCTGTACCGAGAGCCATGTTTCCGTTTAGAATGTTACAATGTTTCTGATGTCTCTCTGGAAGACAATCCTTGCCCTAATTTCGTCCACCTTGTTGTCTAGAGACTGAACATTGGCGAGTAATATACTCAGAAGCGGTGGGTGGTGTGCACGTCTCCGAAGTCTTACCAGGAAGCCGCTCTGTCTATCTCTTCTGCAGCGACATTGTTTTGGGTCTGTCTCTGGGATTAGACCCAATGTCCTGGTTGGTGGATCAAACAGAGGATCCGCTTTGGGAGAGTCGTATTCCTGGTCGTTATGTTGGTAAATTGACTTTGCTCTTATTTCCAATAGTTCTTCCCGGCCTAACACTTAACACTTAAGATTTTCAGGGTTAACGATGTGAAATAATTGATTAAAAAAAACAAAAAATACAGCATAGTTTCCGAAGGACTCCAACCATTTCTGTCGGCGCCATCTTGAAATAGGGGTATTGTGCGTAGATTGGAGGAAATGTTTTATTCAATCCATTTCAGAAAATGGCTGTAACTTAACAAAATGTGAAGGGGTCTGAATACTTTCTGAACGCATAAGTGGGAACTCCTTCAAGACTGTTGGAAAAGCATTTCTCGTGAAGCTGTTTGAGAGAATGCCAAGAGTGCGCAAAGCTGTCGTCAAGGCAAAGGGGGGAAGAATCTCACATCTAGAATCTCAAATATGAAATATACACTATCGTTCATAAGTTGGTCACTTAGAAATGTCCTTGTTTATGAAAATAAATCCCCCAAAAAATGGTTCAATTTAAAATAACAGCAAAGTGATCAGAAATACAGTGTAGACATTGTTAATGCTGTAAATTACTATTGTAGCTGGAAATGGCAGATTTATATATCTACATAGACCCATTATCAGCAACCATCACTCCTGTGTTCCAATGGCACGTTGTGTTAGTTAATCCAAGTTCATCATTTTAAAAAGGCTAATTGATCATTAGAAAACTCTTTTGCAGTTATGTTAGCACAGCTGGAAATGCCTCAACTGGCAGCTTCATTAAATAGTACCCACAAAACACCAGTCTCAACGTCAACAGTGAAGAGACGACTCCGGGATGCTGGCCTTCTAGTCAGAGTTGCAAAGAAAAAGCCATCTCTCAGACTGGCCAATAAAAATCAAAGATTAAGATGGGCAAAAGAACACAGACACTGGACAGACTATTTAATGAAGCTGCCAGTTGAGGACTTGTGTGGCATCTGTTTCTCAAACTAGACACGAATGTACTTGTCCTTTTGCTCAGCTGTGCACCGGGGCCTCCCACTCCTTTTCTATTCTGGTTAGAGACAGATTGCGCAGTTCTGTGAAGGGAGCAGTGCGAGATCTTCAGTTACTTTTTATTTTATTTTTTTACCTTTATTTAACCAGGCAAGTCAGTTAAGAACAAATTCTTATTTTCAATGACGGCCTGGGAACGGTGGGTTAACTGCCTGTTCAGGGGCAGAATGACAGATTTGTACCTTGTTAACCTCCCGGTTACTAGTCCAACGCTCTAACCACTAGGCTACCCTGCCATTGGAACACAGGAGTGATGGTTGTTGATAATGGGCCTCTGTACGCCTATGTAGATATTCCATAAAACATCTGCTGTTTGCAGCTACAATAGAAATTTACAACATGAACAACAAATCAAATCAAATTTTATTTGTCACATACACATGGTTAGCAGATGTTAATGCGAGTGTAGCGAAATGCTTGTGCTTCTAGTTCCGACAATGCAGTAATAACCAACAAGTAATCTAACTAACAATTCCTAAACTACTGTCTTATACACAGTGTAAGGGGATAAAGAATATGTACATAAGGATATATGAATGAGTGATGGTACAGAGCAGCATAGGCAAGATACAGTAGATGGTATCGAGTACAGTATATACATATGAGATGAGTATGTAAACAAAGTGGCATAGTTAAAGTGGCTAGTGATACATGTATTACATAAGGATGCAGTAGATGATATAGAGTACAGTATATACGTATGAATATGAGATGAATAATATAGGGTAAGTAACATTATATAAGGTAGCATTGTTTAAAGTGGCTAGTGATATATTTACATCATTTCCCATCAATTCCCATTATTAAAGTGGCTGGAGTTGAGTCAGTGTCAGTGTGTTGGCAGCAGCCACTCAATGTTAGTGGTGGCTGTTTAACAGTCTGATGGCCTTGAGATAGAAGCTGTTTTTCAGTCTCTCGGTCCCAGCTTTGATGCACCTGTACTGACCTCGCCTTCTGGATGATAGCGGGGTGAACAGGCAGTGGCTCGGGTGGTTGATGTCCTTGATGATCTTTATGGCTTTCCTGTAACATCGGGTGGTGTAGGTGTCCTGGAGGGCAGGTAGTTTGCCCCCGGTGATGCGTTGTGCAGACCTCACTACCCTCTGGAGAGCCTTTCGGTTGAGGGCGGAGCAGTTGCCGTACCAGGCGGTGATACAGCCCGCCAGGATGCTCTCGATTGTGCATCTGTAGAAGTTTGTGAGTGCTTTTGGTGACAAGCCAAATTTCTTCAGCCTCCTGAGGTTGAAGAGGCGCTGCTGCGCCTTCTTCACGATGCTGTCTGTGTGAGTGGACCAATTCAGTTTGTCTGTGATGTGTATGCCGAGGAACTTAAAACTTGCTACTCTCTCCACTACTGTTCCATCGATGTGGATAGGGGGGTGTTCCCTCTGCTGTTTCCTGAAGTCCACAATCATCTCCTTAGTTTTGTTGACGTTGAGTGTGAGGTTATTTTCCTGACACCACACTCCGAGGGCCCTCACCTCCTCCCTGTAGGCCGTCTCGTCGTTGTTGGTAATCAAGCCTACCACTGTTGTGTCGTCCGCAAACTTGATGATTGAGTTGGAGGCGTGCGTGGCCACGCAGTCGTGGGTGAACAGGGAGTACAGGAGAGGGCTCAGAACGCACCCTTGTGGGGCCCCAGTGTTGAGGATCAGCGGGGAGGAGATGTTGTTACCTACCCTCACCACCTGGGGGCGGCCCCAGGAAGTCCAGGGGAAGTCCAGTACCCAGTTGCACAGGGCGGGGTCGGGACCCAGGGTCTCGAGCTTGATGACGAGCTTGGAGGGTACTATGGTGTTGAATGCCGAGCTGTAGTCAATGAACAGCATTCTCACATAGGTATTCCTCTTGTCCAGATGGGTTAGGGCAGTGTGCAGTGTGGTTGAGATTGCATCGTCTGTGGACCTATTTGGGCGGTAAGCAAATTGGAGTGGGTCTAGGGTGTCAGGTAGGGTGGAGGTGATATGGTCCTTGACTAGTCTCTTAAAGCACTTCATGATGACGGAAGTGAGTGCTACGGGGCGGTAGTCGTACTGTATACACACACACACACACACAGAATATTCAGGTTTGACTGCAAGATTATTCTTACAACAAGGCCCAACTATGTACCATAATGAGGTGTGAGAGAGCCACTGCTGAGCAGTGTTGCCAACTTAGCGAATTTGTTGCTATATTTGGCAAGTATTCAGACCCCTCTCGCGACACTTTTTCAAAAAACGACTAGCGACAAATCTCGCGACTTTTCTTGGTGTTATTGGAGACTAACTTGAAAGCACATATCGTTCTTACTCTTCTCAACGAGCAGCGGGTGCTGGCGTGGGCCCCACCCCAGTCCCAAAGCACTCACAGGCGGCCCAGTCCTCACGCAGCAGTCCCTCCCAGCTGCAGTCAGAGCAGGAGATGTTCACCCCTCCGCGTCTAGACTGCAAATGAATCCCGTATGCAGGAAGCAGCCGCTGGCTGATCCCGCCCTGGCTTACATTCAGGGAGGGATGTAAATGTAAAAAACAAAAAAAACTAAAATTGTTTTTTTCAGTCAAATAAAAAACTAAGTAACTCCGCCAGTGTCTCTCTTTTGGGTCACTTTTGCCAAGCCCGGATGAAGGAGGGTTGAAATTGTGACATTAAAGAAACAAGAATGG
The DNA here is from genome assembly GCF_036934945.1 of Oncorhynchus masou masou. NCBI lineage: Eukaryota > Metazoa > Chordata > Actinopteri > Salmoniformes > Salmonidae > Oncorhynchus > Oncorhynchus masou. The sequence continues at coordinate 75,216,477 of NC_088226.1, forward strand.
ACAGAAGAAAGTTCATTTGTATTTCTCAACATATTTAGGGTGTTTTTTTACTCACTTTTTGTCTCTCCCACACATTACGTTACGTCCCACGTCATTCAACAGGCTACGTTACGTCCCACGTCATTCAACAGGCTACGTTACGTCCCACGTCATTCAACAGGCTACGTTACGTCCCACGTCATTCAACAGGCTACGTTACGTCCCACGTCATTCAACAGGCTACGTTACGTCCCACGTCATTCAACAGGCTACGTTACGTCCCACGTCATTCAACAGGCTACGTTACGTCCCACGTCATTCAACAGGCTACGTTACGTCCCACGTCATTCAACAGGCTACCTTACGTCCCACGTCATTCAACAGGCTACTTTACATCCCACGTGATTCAACAGGCTACGTTCTATTCTGTAACATGAGATGCAGTTGACACATTGTAACAGCACAGACTAATAACAGTTTCCCAACATATTGTCACTTAGTTGCCATGTACCAATGCATGCAGACCATACTTCCTAAAACTATAGGCCGTATTAAAGGGTGTGTCTAGAACTACTTGTTGTGCTAGTGACACTGTGAAAGATAGTTATATTCACTCACCATGACATGCATTTAACACCAAACTTCACGTAACTATAGAATTGTAAACAATGTAGATTATATTTACCTTGAGTACAAACTCCTTCCCCGCGGTGCGAATCTCAAACTGCCCCTCATCCCCCTCCACATCATAGCTGAAGCTGGCTTCGCCTATCGTTATGTGTCCCAGCGGCAAGGCGTCTTGGGGAGTCTTGAAGTAATACAAATAACATTTCCTCTCGTCGTACACAAACCAGCGGAGTTTAAACCCCCGCAGCGGCCCTTTTCCAGCGAGTTTAGTTAAATAACCGCATAGTTTCGCAACCGGGTCCTTCAGTGATTCGGGTTCGCCTGCGTCCACCGAATTGGAGGCCAGAACCCGTAGGTCTCGTGTAGAGTTCTCTTCTCCGCCATCCTCTTCGTGCATCTTTCCCCAACTTTCTTCGTCTTGGCTTGCACCAGAGCGGACGCACGGTCACAGATGATCCATTATACTGACCAGATACTCAAGTGGCCGCTCTAAAAATAAAAATATATGTCTTAAAAAATGGAAGGCAGTCCAGTCCAGGAAGGAGACAAAATTAGGTGGGATCATTCAGAATTGTGAACCTAGCGACATTAAGGTCAAGTGAGCATAAGGCTACATTTCAAAATAAAAGTCACCCTGAATGGGTTTTTTTCACGATTTACTTGACGTTTTTCTAATTTAAATCACAAAGGTTGTAGATAATTGACTTAAACATACATTTATTAAAGAAAAATATTAATATTATTGAAATCAATTAACAAAGATCGATTTACTGTATTTTTTAATACTATAGTGATAAAACAATAACACAATGCCAGAGCTGTTACTGGAAGTATTGATGGTTTTAAAATACTTCAAATCAAATCAAATCAAATTTATTTATATAGCCCTTCGTACATCAGCTGATATCTCAAAGTGCTGTACAGAAACCCAGCCTAAAACCCCAAACAGCAAGCAATGCAGGTGTAGAAACACGGTGGCTAGGAAAAACTCCCTAGAAAGGCAAAAACCTAGGAAGAAACCTAGAGAGGAACCAGGCTATGTGGGGTAGCCAGTCCTCTTCTGGCTGTGCCGGGTGGAGATTATAACAGAACATGGCCAAGATGTTCAAATGTTCATAAATGACCAGCATGGTCGAATAATAATAAGGCAGAACAGTTGAAACTAGAGCAGCAGCACGGCCAGGTGGACTGGGGACAGCAAGGAGTCATCATGTCAGGTAGTCCTGGGGCATGGTCCTAGGGCTCAGGTCCTCCGAGAGAGAGAAAGAAAGAGAGAATTAGAGAGAGCCTATGTGGGGTGGCCAGTCTCCTTCTGGCTGTGCTGGGTGAAGATTATAACAGAACATGGCCAAGATGTTCAAATGTTCATAAATGACCAGCATGGTCGAATAATAATAAGGCAGAACAGTTGAAACTAGAGCAGCAGCACGGCCAAGTGGACTGGGGACAGCAAGGAGTCATCATGTCAGGTAGTCCTGGGGCATGATCCTAGGGCTCAGGTCCTCCGAGAGAGAGAAAGAAAGAGAGAAGGAGAGAATTAGAGAACTCACACTTAGATTCACACAGGACACCGAATAGGACAGGAGAAGTACTCCAGATATAACAAACTGACCCTAGCCCCCCGACACATAAACTACTGCAGCATAAATACTGGAGGCTGAGACAGGAGGGGTCAGGAGACACTGTGGCCCCATCCGAGGACACCCCCGGACAGGGCCAAACAGGAAGGATATAACCACACCCACTTTGCCAAAGCACAGCCCCCACACCAATAGAGGGATATCTTCAACCACCAACTTACCATCCTGAGACAAGGCTGAGTATAGCCCACAAAGATCTCCGCCATGGCACAACCCAAGGGGGGGCGCCAACCCAGACAGGATGACCACATCAGTGAATCAACACACTCAGGTGACGCACCCCTTCCAGGTACGGCATGAGAGAGCCCCAGTAAGCCAGTGACTCAGCCCCTGTAATAGGGTTAGAGGCAGAGAATCCCAGTGGAAAGAGGGGAACCGGCCAGGCAGAGACAGCAAGGGCGGTTCGTTGCTCCAGAGACTTTCCGTTCACCTTCCCACTCCTGGGCCAGACTACACTCAATCATATGACCCACTGAAGAGATGAGTCTTCAGTAAAGACTTAAAGGTTGAGACCGAGTTTGCGTCTCTCACATGCGTAGGCAGACCGTTCCATAAAAATGGAGCTCTATAGGAGAAAGCCCTGCCTCCAGCTGTTTGCTTAGAAATTCTAGGGACAATTAGGAGGCCTGAGTCTTGTGACCGTAGCGTACGTGTAGGTATGTACGGCAGGACCAAATCAGAGAGATAGGTAGGAGCAAGCCCATGTAATGCTTTGTAAGTTAGCAGTAAAAACTTGAAATCAGCCCTTGCTTTGACAGGAAGCCAGTGTAGAGAGGCTAGCACTGGAGTAATATGATCAAATGTTTTGGTTCTAGTCAAAATTCTAGCAGCCATATTTAGCACTAACTGAAGTTTATTTAGTGCTTTATCCGGGTAGCCGGAAAGTAGAGCATTGCAGTAGTCTAACCTAGAAGTGACAAAAGCATGGATTAATTTTTCTGCATCATTTTGGACAGAAAATTTCAGATTTTTTTTTGAAGACTTCCAGTTTGGTGTGGCAACATTTCCGTTCCAATTTTCTGGAAGCTTGCTTCAGAGCTCGGGTTTTCTGTGAACCAGGGAGCTAGTTTCTTATGAGAAATGTTTATAGTTTTTAGGGGTGCAACTGCGTCTAGGGTATTGTGCAAGGTTAAATTGAGTTCCTCAGTTAGGTGGTTAACTGTTTTTTGTCCTCTGGTGTCCTTGGGTAGACAGAGGGAATCTGGAAGGACATCAAGGAATCTTTGTGTTGTCTGTGAATTTATAGCACGACTTTTGATGTTTCTTGGTTGGGGTCTGAGCAGATTGTTTGTTGCAATTGCAAACGTAATAAAATGGTGGTCCGATAGTCCTGGATTATGAGGAAAAACATTAAGATCCACAACATTTATTCCATGGGACAAAACTAGGTCCAGCGTATGACTGTGACAGTGAGTGGGTCCAGAGACATGTTGGACAAAACCCACTGAGTCGATGATGGCTCCGAAAGCCTTTTGGAGTGGGTCTGTGGACTTTTCCATGTGAATATTAAAGTCACCAAAGATTAGAATATTATCTGCTATGACTACAAGGTCCGATAGGAATTCAGGGAACTCAGTGAGGAACGCTGTATATGGCCCAGGAGGTCTGTAAACAGTAGCTATAAAAAGTGATTGAGTAGGCTGCATAGATTTCAAGACTAGAAGCTCAAAAGATGAAAAGGTCATTTTTCTTTTTGTAAATTGAAATTTGCTATCGTAAATGTTAGCAACACCTCCGCCTTTACGGGATGCACGGGTGATATGGTCACTAGTGTAGCCAGGAGGTGAGGCCTCATTTAACACAGTAAATTCATCAGGCTTAAGCCATGTTTCAGTCAGGCCAATCACATCAAGATTATGATCAGTGATTAGTTCATTGACTATAATTGCCTTTGAAGTAAGGGATCTAACATTAAGTAACCCTAATTTGAGATGTGAGGTATCATGATCTCTTTTAATAATGACAGGAATGGAGGTGGTCTTTATCCTAGTGAGATTGCTAAGGCGAACACCGCCATGTTTAGTTTTGCCCAACCTAGGTCGAGGCACAGACACGGTCTCAATGGTGACTCGATACTTGACTCTTAACAGAACAGGATTTAAACATGTTTTGAAGAGAACATTTTCACATTGACCCCATCCAAGTGTAACTGTTTACAGGGCCACAGTGTCCCCCGAACCCCCCTTGTTTTTGTCCCCAAATGCTGCAATTGCCTAGGTGCCGGGGGATGGGGTCTGTAACTGTCCAATATGGGTATCCTCTCTCTAATTGCCCTCTATCTATCGCTCTCTTTTTCTTTCTCTCTCTCTCTGTCTCACCTCCCAGAGGACCTGAGCCCAAGGACCATGCCTCAGGATTAACTGGCCTGACGAGTCCTGGCTGTCCTTGTCCCCAGTCCAGTTGTACTGCTGGTCCAGTTCTGTTGTTCTGCCTGCAGCTGTGGACCCCTGACCTGATTCACCGGGCCTGCTGTGTTGACCACCTTCTCTTGCTCTCTCTATTGCTCGCTATGTCTCTCGCTTACTCGCTATCTGTCTCTCTCGATCGCTATCTCTCTCGCTCTCTCTATCGCTCGCTATGTCTCTCGCTCGCTCGCTATCTGTCTCTCTCGCTTGCTCGCTATCTGTCTCGCTCGCTCACTATCTCTCTCTATCGCTCACTATGTCTCTCGCTCGCTCGCTATCTGTCTCTCTCTCTCTCTCGCTCGCTGTCTCTCTTTCTCGCTAGCTGTCTCTTTCTGTATTTGTGCCATTCAAACGTTTTTTGGAGAAAAAGCTACTGTCAGCTGTTACCAACAAATTGTTTTCATTATAGCACTTTACAGCTATTTGCTGTGTACTGTTAATTCTACAGAAGTTGTGTCCAGTAAAGGTGGCGATATTGAATCCGCAGACACCTTGCTAATAGGATCTGGTTTCATACCATGAAGATGTGCATCAATCAATAGATTTTTGGAACCAACTGTCTATTGTTACCAGACTGCTGGGGGGATGTGCATAGTCCCAAACTGCTGGAGCACATCGTCTCCATGGTGAAAAACACATTCACAGCAATGACAAACCCACTATGTTCACTGACATTCACTGAACACAAACATACATGCTGTTTTAAAAAACACATCTAGGCAAACTGACCCTCGCAACCTGCTGAACCAGGCTCATGCTTTGGTTTGTCTTCTCCTCTGCCCTCCAGTCTGACTTGCTGCACTCACTATTCACCCCTAGATCTACAGTCAACACCTCACTATCCACCACTAGACCTACAGTCCACACCTCACTAACCACCACTAGACCTAGAGTCCACACCTCACTATCCACCACTAGACCTACAGTCAACACCTCACTATCCACCACTAGACCTACAGTCCACACCTCACTATCCACCACTAGACCTACAGTCAACACCTCACTATCCACCACTAGACCTACAGTCCACACCTCACTATCCACCACTAGACCTACAGTCAACACCTCACTATCCACCACTAGACCTACAGTCCACACCTCACTATCCACCACTAGACCTACAGTCCACACCTCACTATCCACCACTAGACCTAGAGTCTACACCTCACTATCCACCACTAGACCTACAGTCAACACCTCACTATCCACCACTAGACATACAGTCAACACCTCACTATCCACCACTAGACCTACAGTCAACACCTCACTATCCACCACTAGACCTACAGTCCACACCTCACTATCCACCACGAGACCTAGAATCAACACCTCACTATCCACCACTAGACCTACAGTCCACACCTCACTATCCACCACGAGACCTAGAATCAACACCTCACTATCCACCACTAGACCTACAGTCCACACCTCACTATCCACCACGAGACCTAGAATCAACACCTCACTATCCACTATCCTGTGCTACCACCGAAGCATACTCCTGGGCTACAATATCAGGACCCACGACCGGTCTATCGATGTCACCGCATGAAGAGGCATAAACAGACTCAACGCCTTGCTATTTGCTTGTTTGCTAATTCGGCCTGCTAACTGCTAGCTTGCTCAGCCCCTGTCTGCTAACTGCAAGCTTGTTTAGCCCCGGCCTACTAACTGTTAGCTTGTTAGCACAGGCCTGCTAACTGTCTGAATCGCCGCGTCCTCAGCCAGCCCAACCACTCACTGGACCCATATTTACTTTCAATCTCTTTTCAATTTTTAATTCGATTATACCTCCCGGTAACCTGCCTCACCCAATGTGATACGGAATCTGCTGTTATTTTTAATTTTTAGAACACATTCAAGAACCTCCAGAAGCTAACTAACTACAAGCTATTTAGCCATGGTTAGCTACTGCTAGCGGCTTTACCTTCTGCACCTTCTGCTTCCCTGCCCCATCCACCGCTGCCCCCTGGACACTGATCACCTGGCTACATAGCTGATGCATGCTGGACTGTCCATTAATCACGGTACTCCATTCTGCTTGTTTATGTTTTATCTGTCGGCCCCAGCCGCACTCAGGCTCTGTGTGTAGTTAATCCGACCCTCCCTGCCTAGTTAACACCATTTTACCTGCTGTTGTTGTGCTAGCTGATTAGCTGGTGTTGTCTCACCTACTGTTTTAGCTAGCTCTCCCAATTCAACACCTGTGATTACTGTATGCTTCCCTATATGTCTCTCTCAAATGTCAATATGCCTTGTATACTGTTGTTCAGGTTAGTTATCATTGTTTTAGTTTACAATGGAGCCCCTAGTTCCACTCTTCATACCCCTGGCACCCCCTTTGTCCCACCTCCCACAAATGCAGTGACCTCACTCATTACAACCAGCATGTCCAGAGATGCAACCTCTCTCATCATCACCCAGTGCCTGGGCTTACCTCTGCTGTACCCGCACCCCACCATACCCCTGTCTGCGCATTATGCCCTGAATATATTCTACCATGCCCAGAAATCTGCCCCTTTTATTCTCTGTCCCCACCGCTCTTGGCGACCAGTTTTGATAGCCTTTAGCAGCACCCTCATACTACTCCTCCTCTGTTCCGCGGGTGATGTGGATGTAAACCCAGGCCCTGCATGTCCCCAGGCACCCTCATTTGTTGACGTCTGTGATCGAAAAAGCCTTGGTTTCATGCATGTCAACATCAGAAGCCTCCTCCCTAAGTTTGTTTTACTCACTGCTTTAGCACACTCTGCTAACCCTGATGTCCTTGCCGTGTCTGAATCCTGGCCCAGGAAGGCCACCAAAAACTCTGAGATTTCCATACCCAACTATAACATTTTTCGTCAAGATAGAACTGCCAAAGGGGGAGGAGTTGCAGTCTACTGCAGAGATAGCCTGCAAAGTAATGTCATACTTTCCAGGTCCATACCCAAACAGTTTGAACTACTAATCTTAAAAATTACTCTCTCCAGAAATAAGATATTGTCGCAACCCCTATTACCAGCCTGTTCAACCTCTCTTTCATATCGTCTGAGATCCCCAAGGATTGGAAAGCTGCCGCAGTCATCCCCCTCTTCAAAGGGGAAGACACCCTGGACCCAAACTGTTACAGACCTAAATCCATCCTGCCCTGCCTATCTAAGGTCTTCGAAAGCCAAGTCAACAAACAGGTCACTGACCATCTCGAATCACACCGTACCTTCTCCGCTGTGCAATCGGGTTTCCGAGCCGGTCACGGGTCACCTCAGCCACGCTCAAGGTACTAAACGATATCATAACGGCCATCGATAAAAGACAGTACTGTGCAGCCGTCTTCATCGACCTTGCCAAGGCTTTCGACTCTGTCAATCACCATATTCTTATCGGCAGACTCAGTAGCCTTGGTTTCTCTGATGACTGCCTTGCCTGGTTCACCAACTACTTTGCAGACAGAGTGCAGTGTGTCAAATCGGAGGGCATGCTGTCAGGTCCTCTGGCAGTCTCTATGGGGTTGCCACAGGGTTCAATTCTCGGGCCGACTCTTTTCTCTGTATATATCAATGATGTTGCTCTTGCTGCAGGCGATTCCCTGATCCACCTCTACGCAGACGACACCATTCTATATACTTCCGGCCCGTCCTTGGACACTGTGCTATCTAACCTCCAAACAAGCTTCAATGCCATACAGCCTCCAACTGCTCTTAAACGCTAGTAAAACCAAATGTATGCTTTTCAACCGTTCGCTGCCTGCACCTGCACGCCTGACTAGTATCACCACCCTGGATGGTTCCGACCTTGAATATGTGGACATCTATAAGTACCTAGGTGTCTGGCTTGACTGTAAACTCTCCTTCCAGACTCATAACAAACATCTCCAATCGAAAATCAAATCCAGAATCGGCTTTCTATTCCGCAACAAAGCCTCCTTCACTCATGCCGCCAAATTTACCCTAGTAAAATTGACTATCCTACCGATCCTCGACTTCGGCGATGTCATCTACATAATTGCTTCCAATACTCGCCCCATATTCGTCGCCAGACCCACTGGTTCCAGGTCATCTACAAGTCCATGCTTGGTAAAGCCCCGCCTTATCTCAGTTCACTGGTCACGGTTGCAACACCCACCCGTAGCACGCGCTCCAGCAGGTGTATCTCACTGATCATCCCTAAAGCCAACACCTCATTTGGCCGCCTTTCGTTCCAGTTTTTTGCTGCCTGTGACTGGAACGAATTGCAGAAATCGCTGAAGTTGGAGACTTTTATCTCCCTCGCCAACTTCAAACATCTGCTATCTGAGCAGCTAACCGATCGCTGCAGCTGTACATAGTCTTATCGGTAAATAGCCCACCCAATTATACCTACCTCATCTCCATACTGTTTTTATGTATTTACTTTTCTGCTCTTTTGCACATCAATATCTCTACCTGTACATGACCATCTGATCATTTATCACTCCAGTGTTAATCTGCAAAATTGTAATTATTCGCCTACCTCCTCATGCCTTTTGCACACAATGTATATAGACCCTTTTTTTCTACTGTGTTATTGACTTGTTTATTGTTAACTCAATGTGTAACTCTGTGTTGTCTGTTCACACTGCTATGCTTTATCTTGGCCAGGTCGCAGTTGCAAATGAGAACTTGTTCTCAACTCGCCTACCTGGTTAAATAAAGGTGAAATAAAAAAATAAATAAAAAATCACTAGACCTAGAGTCAACACCTCACTATCCACCACTAGACCTACAGTCAACACATCACTATCCACCACGGGATGTTTAGTCAACACAGAGGACTTGTTCAAGGTGAGGAAATTCACAGAGGACTGAGGTCCTGGTCAGCCCAGGCTTCACTACTCCCTGTCTCTCCTCTTAAGCCAGCAGGTACAGTATTACAACACTACAACCTTGGAGTTGTTTGACTGTGTAATTGGTATGTGTGCAGCTGGTGTAGAGAGTCAGGCGCAGGACAGCAGATATGAGTAATCAACGTATTTACTCAAGTAAATCACATATACAACACAAATTACAGAGCCCACAATAACGGACAGTATACAAGACAAACAATCACTCACAAACAAACATGGGGGAACAGAGGGTTAAATAATGAACAAGTCATTGGGGAATTGAAACCAGGTGTGTAAGACAAAGACAAAACAAATGGAAAATGAAAAGTGGATTGGCGATGGCCAGAAGGCCGGTGATGTCGACCACCAAACGCCGCCCGGACAAGGAGAGGGGCCGACTTCGGAAGTCGTGACAGACTAACATGCATTGGCAAGAATGATGGATCATTTTAACTTCATGCATATTCTTTTCTCAGATCAGACAGTACTGGACTGAAGACTGAATTTCTTTCTTTGCCATCCTGCACTTTTCCAGTGGGTTCGGAGCTCATCATTGAGAAGGGGAGGTGTTTACATGTCTTTTCCAGTAGGTTCGGAGCTCATCATTGAGAAGGGGAGGTGTTTACATGTCTTTTCCAGAGGGTTCGGAGCTCATCATTGAGAAGGGGAGGTGTTTACATGTCTTTTCCAGTGGGTTCGGAGCTCATCATTGAGAAGGGGAGGTGTTTACATGTCTTTTCCAGTGGGTTCGGAGCTCATCATTGAGAAGAGGAGGTGTTTACATGTCTTTTCCAGAGGGCTCGGAGCTCATCATTGAGAAGGGGAGGTGTTTACATGTCTTTTCCAGTAGGTTCGGAGCTCATCATTGAGAAGGGGAGGTGTTTACATGTCTTTTCCAGTGGGTTCGGAGCTCATCATTGAGAAGGGGAGGTGTTTACATGTCTTTTCCAGTGGGTTCGGAGCTCATCATTGAGAAGGGGAGGTGTTTACATGTCTTTTCCAGTAGGTTCGGAGCTCATCATTGAGAAGGGGAGGTGTTTACATGTCTTTTCCAGTGGGTTCGGAGCTCATCATTGAGAAGGGGAGGTGTTTACATGTCTTTCCCCAGTGGGTTCGGAGCTCATCATTGAGAAGGGGAGGTGTTTACATGTCTTTTCCAGTGGGTTCGGAGCTCATCATTGAGAAGGGGAGGTGTTTACATGTATTTTCCAGTGGGTACAGAGCTATAATAAATTAATTATTCTTGGAATAAATCCCGAATTCAAAAATACCAAGATTTAATTGTCATTATTTTATTTTATCTTTACATTATAACCTCATTACAGTAGATCACTGGTTAACATACGTCATCCTTCCCTTATTTATAACCTCATTACAGTAGATCACTGGTTAACAGAGACGTCATCCTTCCCTTATTTATAACCTCATTACAGTAGATCACTGGTTAACAGAGACGTCATCCTTCCCTTATTTATAACCTCATTACAGTAGATCACTGGTTAACAGAGACGTCATCCTTCCCTTATTTATAACCTCATTACAGTAGATCACTGGTTAACAGAGACGTCATCCTTCCCTTATTTATAACCTCATTACAGTAGATCACTGGTTAACAGAGACGTCATCCTTCCCTTATTTAAAACCTCATTACAGTAGATCACTGGTTAACAGAGACGTCATCCTTCCCTTATTTATAACCTCATTACAGTAGATCACTGGTTAACAGAGACGTCATCCTTCCCTTATTTATAACCTCATTACAGTAGATCACTGGTTAACAGACATCATCCTTCCCTTATTTATAACCTCATTACAGTAGATCACTGGTTAACATACGTCATCCTTCCCTTATTTATAACCTCATTACAGTAGATCACTGGTTAACAGAGACGTCATCCTTCTCTTATTTATAACCTCATTACAGTAGATCACTGGTTAACAGACATCATCCTTCTCTTATTTATAACCTCATTACAGTAGATCACTGGTTAACAGAGACGTCATCCTTCTCTTATTTATCTCCAACCCTAACCTCAGGTAATAATTAAACAGAAACATGTGCTGTCTTTCCAACTGATGGAAACTTTCCACACAAATATTAATTTAGAAAGCTAAAGACCTTCACAGTGTAGGGGCTGCAGGTATCCTGGCGGTTAGAGTGTAGGGGCGGCAGGTATCCTGGCGGTTAGAATGTAGGGGAGGCAGGTATCCTGGCGGTTAGAGTGTAGGGGCGGCAGGTATCCTAGTGGTTAGAATGTAGGGGAGGTAGGTATCCTAGTGGTTAGAATGTAGGGGAGGCAGGTATCCTGGCGGTTAGAGTGTAGGGGAGGCAGGTAGCCTAGTGGTTAGAGTGTAGGGGAGGTAGGTATCCTAGTGGTTAGAGTGTAGGGGAGGTAGGTATCCTAGTGGTTCGAGTGTAGGGGAGGTAGGTATCCTAGTGGTTAGAGTGTAGGGGAGGTAGGTATCCTAGTGGTTAGAGTGTAGGGGAGGTAGGTATCCTAGTGGTTAGAGTGTAGGGGTGGCAGGTATCCTAGTGGTTAGAGTGTAGGGGCGGCAGGTATCCTAGTGGTTAGAATGTAGGGGAGGTAGGTATCCTAGCGGTTAGAGTGTAGGGGAGGTAGGTATCCTAGTGGTTAGAGTGTAGGGGAGGTAGATATCCTAGTGGTTAGAGTGTAGGGGCGGCAGGTATCCTAGTGGTTAGAGTGTAGTGGCGGTAGGTATCCTAGTGGTTAGAGTGTAGGGGAGGTAGGTATCCTAGTGGTTAGAGTGTAGGGGAGGTAGGTATCCTAGTGGTTAGAGTGTAGGGGAGGCAGGTAGCCTAGTGGTTAGAGTGTAGGGGAGGCAGGTAGCCTAGTGGTTAGAGTGTAGGGGAGGCAGGTATCCTAGTGGTTTGAGTGTAGGGGAGGCAGGTATCCTAGTGGTTAGAGTGTAGGGGAGGTAGGTATCCTAGTGGTTAGAGTGTAGCGGAGGTAGGTAGCCTAGTGGTTAGAGTTTAGGGGAGGCAGGTATCCTAGTGGTTAGAGTGTAGGGGCGGTAGGTATCCTAGTGGTTAGAGTGTAGGGGTGGCAGGTATCCTAGTGGTTAGAGTGTAGGGGCGGCAGGTATCCTAGTGGTTAGAATGTAGGGGAGGTAGGTATCCTAGCGGTTAGAGTGTAGGGGAGGTAGGTATCCTAGTGGTTAGAGTGTAGGGGAGGTAGATATCCTAGTGGTTAGAGTGTAGGGGCGGCAGGTATCCTAGTGGTTAGAGTGTAGTGGCGGTAGGTATCCTAGTGGTTAGAGTGTAGGGGAGGTAGGTATCCTAGTGGTTAGAGTGTAGGGGAGGTAGGTATCCTAGTGGTTAGAGTGTAGGGGAGGCAGGTAGCCTAGTGGTTAGAGTGTAGGGGAGGCAGGTAGCCTAGTGGTTAGAGTGTAGGGGAGGCAGGTATCCTAGTGGTTTGAGTGTAGGGGAGGCAGGTATCCTAGTGGTTAGAGTGTAGGGGAGGTAGGTATCCTAGTGGTTAGAGTGTAGCGGAGGTAGGTAGCCTAGTGGTTAGAGTTTAGGGGAGGCAGGTATCCTAGTGGTTAGAGTGTAGGGGCGGTAGGTATCCTAGTGGTTCGAGTGTAGGGGAGGCAGGTATCCTAGTGGTTAGGGCGTTGGACTAGTAACTGAAAGGTTGTTAGATCAAATCCCGAGTTGACAAGGTAGAAATCTGTCGTTCTGCCCCTGAACCATTCTAGTGTAATACATTTAAGTCATTTAGCAGACGCTCTTATCCAGAGCGACTTACAAATTGGTGAATTCACCTTCTGACATCCAGTGGAACAGCCACTTTACAATAGTGCATCTAAATCATTAAGGGGGAGGGGGGGGGGGTGAGAAGGATTACTTATCCTATCCTAGGTATTCCTTGAAGAGGTGGGGTTTCAGGTGTCTCCGGAAGGTGGTGATTGACTCCGCTGTCCTGGCGTCGTGAGGGAGTTTGTTCCACGTGTCTATAGCAGTCAATAACCGTGATAAGTGATAATAACAGACTATAGGAGTGTAACATAACTGTTTTTAAAAATGTACAGCAGATCTCCCAACACACAGATGTATTTAAAGAGCATAAACTATTTTGTTTGACTGGGAGCAGCATAGGGTGTCATCTAGTGGAATGGGAATCAAATATTATTCCAAATATTATTTAATGAGGAGTATTGAACGTTCCATAATTAATTCCTTTTCAACGCATTAATAACGTTAATTAGGTTTTTGGAGATGTGTTTGATTGTATTTTTCATGTCATTTACCCACCTCGTACATATTTACAAATAACCACTAGAAGTCGACAATAAGCCTCAATCTCTTCTAAAATAGGAGAGAGAGGAATCAGATAAAAAGAACGCATCTTGAAACAGGCAAACTATACTACGATTTGTGATCTTGTAGTCATGTAAAGGGAGACTATTATTTCGAAGCTTTTTTCGCGATATGGACGGTCACGTTAATGTCGCTGATTTCACGGAGCTGAACCATTCTTGCCAATAAAAGGGCAGATATGCGTGAACACAACAGGCACAACTCCAATGTAGTGTTCTATCAACTACACTCGTTACAACCTACGCATTACGAAACGTCTATTCGACCAAATAATACACACGTAGCAAATAAATCATTACATGTTTTGTTAACAAAATTAAACACTCGCTCATTGACCTCCATACAAAAACTCCTAGCTTGGTGACCAACAAAAACAAAAAACGCCACCCACTGGAGAAGACATAATTTGTGCCCAGTTATCGCTCTCGCTTGGCCTCTTCTCTGGCAAGGTTCTGTTTCCATCCGCATGACTGCTTGGACTCTGGGGGATTCCGGTGATGATGGTAGTTGTAGTTTTAGAGGAAATAGTTAGAACCGTAAAGTAGCCTACCACAAGGTGGAAACAAACATTTCTAAGTTCCTTTCTGAAGAGACGGTGGTAGCCTACTGTAATTTTTTATTTTACCTTTATTTAAGCCAGGCAAGTCAGTTAAGAACAAATTCTTATTTTCAATGACAGCCTAGGAACAGTGGGTTAACTGCCTGTTTAGGGGCAGAACGACAGATTTCTACCTTGTCAGCTCGGGATTTGATCTAACAACCTTTCAGTTACTAGTCCAACGCCCTAACCACTAGGATACCTACTTCCCCTACACTCGAACCACTAGGATACCTACCGCCCCTACACTCTAACCACTAGGATACCTGCCGCCCCTACACTCTAACCACTAGGATGCCTACCTCCCCTACACTCTAACCACTAGGATACCTGCCTCCCCTACACTCTAGCCACTAGGATACCTACCTCCCCTACACTCTAACCACTAGGATACCTGCCGCCCCTACACTCTAACCACTAGGATACCTGCCACCCCTACACTCTAGCCACTAGGATACCTACCTCCCCTACACTCTAACCACTAGGATACCTGCCACCCCTACACTCTAACCACTAGGATACCTGCCTCCCCTACACTCTAACCGCTAGGATACCTGCCGCCCCTACACTCTAACCACTAGGATACCTGCCACCCCTACACTCTAACCACTAGGATACCTGCCTCCCCTACACTCTAACCGCCAGGATACCTGCCGCCCCTACACTCTAACCGCTAGGATACCTGCCGCCCCTACACTCTAACCTCTAGGATACCTGCCGCCCCTACACTCTAACCGCTAGGATACCTGCCGCCCCTACACTCTAACTGCTAGGATACCTGCCGCCCCTACACTCTAACCACTAGGATACCTGCTTCCCCTACACTCTAACTGCTAGGATACCTGCCGCCCCTACACTCTAACCACTAGGATACCTGCTTCCCCTACACTCTAACTGCTAGGATACCTGCCGCCCCTACACTCTAACCACTAGGATACCTGCTTGCCCTACACTCTAACTGCTAGGATACCTGCCGCCCCAACACTCTAACCACTAAGATACCTGCCTCCCCTACACTCTAACCACTAGGATACCTGCCGCCCCTACACTCTAACTGCTAGGATACCTGCCGCCCCTACACTCTAACCACTAGGATACCTGCTTCCCCTACACTCTAACTGCTAGGATACCTGCCGCCCCTACACTCTAACCACTAGGATACCTGCTTGCCCTACACTCTAACTGCTAGGATACCTGCCGCCCCAACACTCTAACCACTAAGATACCTGCCTCCCCTACACTCTAACCACTAGGATACCTGCTTCCCCTACACTCTAACCGCCAGAATACCTGCGAAACACTTTGAAAGTTGTGTTTTTGATCCACACTGATGGAGCTCGGAGCATAAGAATTTCACTGTACCCTGCGACTACATCTGCAACCCTGAGCACTGACTAATACACTCATCTGATCTGACTCTCTGTGTAACACCATTTCCTGTTGCATAGTAACACTCAGACACAGTGGCTCAGACACCACAGTTTCTCCTCCACATGTTTACTTTCCATTTACCTTCTTGAACCCACCCGGTAATCATACCCATACCCCACTCATAGGCAGGGGAACAGGCTGCTCACACTACTACTGACCACAGATCAGATTAGATCAGCCCTTCATAGGCAGGGGAACAGGCTGCTCACACTACTACTGACCACAGATCAGATTAGATCAGCAGGGGAACAGGCTGTTCACACTACTACTGACCACAGATCAGATCAGATCAGCCCTTCATAGGCAGGGGAACAGGCTGCTCACACTACTACTGACCACAGATCAGATTAGATCAGCCCTTCATAGGCAGGGGAACAGGCTGCTCACACTACTACTGACCACAGATCAGATTAGATCAGCCCTTCATAGGCAGGGGAACAGGCTGCTCACACTACTACTGACCACAGATCAGATTAGATCAGCCCTTCATAGGCAGGGGAACAGGCTGCTCACACTACTACTGACCACAGATCAGATTAGATCAGCCCTTCATAGGCAGGGGAACAGGCTGCTCACACTACTACTGACCACAGATCAGATTAGATCAGCCCTTCATAGGCAGGGGAACAGGCTGCTCACACTACTACTGACCACAGATCAGATTAGATCAGCCCTTCATAGGCAGGGGAACAGGCTGCTCACACTACTACTGACCACAGATCAGATTAGATCAGCCCTTCATAGGCAGGGGAACAGGCTGCTCACACTACTACTGACCACAGATCAGATTAGATCAGCCCTTCATAGGCAGGGGAACAGGCTGCTCACACTACTACTGACCACAGATCAGATTAGATCAGCAGGGGAACAGGCTGTTCACACTACTACTGACCACAGATCAGATCAGATCAGCCCTTCATAGGCAGGGGAACAGGCTGCTCACACTACTACTGACCACAGATCAGATTAGATCAGCCCTTCATAGGCAGGGGAACAGGCTGCTCACACTACTACTGACCACAGATCAGATTAGATCAGCCCTTCATAGGCAGGGGAACAGGCTGCTCACACTACTACTGACCACAGATCAGATTAGATCAGCCCTTCATAGGCAGGGGAACAGGCTGCTCACACTACTACTGACCACAGATCAGATTAGATCAGCCCTTCATAGGCAGGGGAACAGGCTGCTCACACTACTACTGACCACAGATCAGATTAGATCAGCCCTTCATAGGCAGGGGAACAGGCTGCTCACACTACTACTGACCACAGATCAGATTAGATCAGCCCTTCATAGGCAGGGGAACAGGCTGCTCACACTACTACTGACCACAGATCAGATTAGATCAGCCCTTCATAGGCAGGGGAACAGGCTGCTCACACTACTACTGACCACAGATCAGATTAGATCAGCCCTTCATAGGCAGGGGAACAGGCTGCTCACACTACTACTGACCACAGATCAGATTAGATCAGCCCTTCATAGGCAGGGGAACAGGCTGTTCACACTACTACTGACCACAGATCAGATTAGATCAGCCCTTCATAGGCAGGGGAACAGGCTGTTAACCATATTTTCATTTTGATTGTTCATACACTCTTCAAGCCCCATATTAAGGCCCATTTGACCTAGGCTGGCTGGTTTTGGTAATGATTAATGGGCCTACTGTGCCAATGCTAATCTGTTCCATGATTCATAAGCTCTGAAAATTCCAAGTCAGACAGTTTACAGAAAATGTACGAACAAAATGTACCGTGTTTTGGAAGTCAGGCTCCCACAGTTACACCAAACAGACTTTCTCAGTGAGTAGATATAGAATCCAATTCTAGTTCTGTGGGTAAAACTATCTCCTGTTGCCTAGGGATTCGGAAATACAGCAGCTCAGAAAACACAGTTTCTCCTCCACAGGTTCCACTCATCTTCAGGAAACTGTTGGTTGGTGCAGGCCCTTCTCTATCTGATGCAAATTTCAACAGTACAGTAGATTCTACCATTGCACAATGACGCCTACACTTTCCTAACCCATGGAAGGCTGGAGTAGATGTGGTATGTATATCAGATGTGTTCAGAGGTGTACTCTTTCAGTGTTCCCTTCCTCAGAGACCCTAAATACATAGACGATGATTCACTTTAACTGAGAGGACTTTAGGATCACACCACCACACACTGCAGAGATCAGATACAGGTACGGTTACAGTTTCTCTAGCTTTCTGAACTCAAGCCTCTTTCTGCCTTTTGAATGTGTGTTTGTTATCTTATTGGATGTTATTACACCGTATGTTATAACAACCTGTCAATCATTAAACCTTTCTTACAGTTGACCTGTATTTTTCATGTTGTTTGAACAGGGACCTCATGTCTGCGCTCTAGACACCTCAGGTCTCAGAACGCCCTGTCTCAGCCCCGCTACCCTCCTTGGTACCTGACAGAGAAACAGCTGGAACAGACCCTGTCTCAGCGCTGCTACCCTCCTTGGTACCTGACAGAGAAACAGCTGGACCAGACCCTGTCTCAGCCCCGCTACCCTCCTTGGTACCTGACAGAGAAACAGCTGGACCAGACCCTGTCTCAGCCCCGCTACCCTCCTTGGTACCTGACAGAGAAACAGCTGGACCAGACCCTGTCTCAGCGCTGCTACCCTCCTTGGTACCTGACAGAGAAACAGCTGGACCAGACCCTGTCTCAGCCCCGCTACCCTCCTTGGTACCTGACAGAGAAACAGCTGGACCAGACCCTGTCTCAGCGCTGCTACCCTCCTTGGTATCTGACAGAGAAACAGCTGGACCAGACCCTGTCTCAGCCCCGCTACCCTCCTTGGTACCTGACAGAGAAACAGCTGGACCAGACCCTGTCTCAGCGCTGCTACCCTCCTTGGTACCTGACAGAGAAACAGCTGGACCAGACCCTGTCTCAGCCCCGCTACCCTCCTTGGTACCTGACAGAGAAACAGCTGGACCAGACCCTGTCTCAGCCCCGCTACCCTCCTTGGTACCTGACAGAGAAACAGCTGGACCAGACCCTGTCTCAGCCCTGCTACCCTCCTTGGTACCTGACAGAGAAACAGCTGGACTAGAGCCTATAGCAGACAGCTTCAGGACCCGCCTCAAGGTACATAACATACAGTATAGTCAAGATCTGATGATAAAACTCTTGAACAGTCTTTCATCTCTATGACACATGAGTCACATAACTTTGATAACTTGAATGCACTTTTTTTCAGTCAATACAGAGATGTTAACAGTAATACAGAGATGTTAAATAGTAATACAGAGATGTTAAATAGTAATACAGAGATGTTAAATAGTAATACAGAGATGTTAACAGTAATACAGAGATGTTAAATAGTTATACAGAGATGTTAACAGTAATACATAGATGTTAACAGTAATACAGAGATGTTAAATAGTAATACAGAGATGTTAAATAGTAATACAGAGATGTTAAATAGTAATGCAGAGATGTTAACAGTAATACAGAGATGTTAAATAGTAATACAGAGATGTTAAATAGTAATGCAGAGATGTTAAATAGTAATACAGAGATGTTAACAGTAATACAGAGATGTTAACAGTAATACAGAGATGTTAAATAGTTATACAGAGATGTTAACAGTAATACATAGATGTTAACAGTAATAAAGAGATGTTAAATAGTAATACAGAGATGTTAAATAGTAATACAGAGATGTTAAATAGTAATACAGAGATGTTAAATAGTAATACAGAGATGTTAACAGTAATACAGAGATGTTAAATAGTAATACAGAGATGTTAAATAGTAATACAGAGATGTTAAATCGTAATACAGAGATGTTAACAGTAATACAGAGATGTTAAATAGTAATACAGAGATGTTAAATAGTAAGACAGAGATGTTAATTAGTAATACAGAGATGTTAACAGTAATACGCAGATGTTAAATAGTAATACAGAGATGTTAAATAGTAATACAGAGATGTTAACAGTAATACAGAGATGTTAAATAGTAATACAGAGATGCTAAATAGTAATACAGAGATGTTAACAGTAATACAGAGATGTTAAGAGTAATACAGAGATGTTAAATAGTAATAGAGATGTTAAATAGTAATACAGAGATGTTAAATAGTAATACAGAGATGCTAAATAGTAATACAGAGATGTTAACAGTAATACAGAGATGCTTTCGGCTTGTGAGTGCTCAGATATTAGGGTTGGTTGGTTAGTTAGTTGGTTAGTTAGTTAGTTTGTTAGCATTTCGCTACACTCGCATTAACATCTGCTAACCATGTGTATGTGACCAATAACATTTGATTTGATTTAGTTACATAGCTGCAGATTTACAGTGTAAACTAACCTCAACCACTTTTTAAAAGAATGTCAGCAGCTGGCTAATGACTGAACAGTATTACTCTTTTCGTCTGTATCTATGTAATGTATCTGTATCTATGTAATGTATCTGTTTCTATGTATCTGTATCTATGTAATGTATCTGTTTCTATGTATCTGTATCTATGTAATGTATCTGTTTCTATGTATCTGTATCTATGTAATGTATCTGTTTCTATGTATCTGTATCTATGTAATGTATCTGTTTCTATGTATCTGTATCTATGTAATGTATCTGTTTCTATGTATCTGTATCTATGTAATGTATCTGTTTCTATGTGTCTGTATCTATGTAATGTATCTGTTTCTATGTGTCTGTATCTATGTAATGTATCTGTTTCTATGTGTCTGTATCTATGTAATGTATCTGTTTCTATGTATCTGTATCTATGTAATGTATCTGTTTCTATGTATCTGTATCTATGTAATGTATCTGTTTCTATGTATCTGTATCTATGTAATGTATCTGTTTCTATGTATCTGTATCTATGTAATGTATCTGTTTCTATGTGTCTGTATCTATGTAATGTATCTGTTTCTATGTGTCTGTATCTATGTAATGTATCTGTTTCTATGTGTCTGTATCTATGTAATGTATCTGTTTCTATGTATCTGTATCTATGTAATGTATCTGTTTCTATGTATCTGTATCTATGTAATGTATCTGTTTCTATGTATCTGTATCTATGTAATGTATCTGTTTCTATGTATCTGTATCTATGTAATGTATCTGTTTCTATGTATCTGTATCTATGTAATGTATCTGTTTCTATGTATCTGTATCTATGTAATGTATATGTTTCTATGTATCTGTATCTATGTAATGTATCTGTTTCTATGTATCTGTATCTATGTAATGTCTATGTTTCTATGTATCTGTATCTATGTAATGTATCTGTTTCTATGTATCTGTATCTATGTAATGTCTATGTTTCTGTGTAATGTATCTGTTTCTATGTAATGTATCTATGTAATGTGTCTGTATCTATGAAATGTCCTGACCAGTATTAACAGGCAGTGGGTTCTCTTAATGTCCTGACCCTGACCAGTATTAACAGGCAGTGGGTTCTCTTAATGTCCTGACCAGTATTGACAGGCAGTGGGTTCTCTTAATGTCCTGATCCTGACCAGTATTAACAGGCAGTGGGTTCTCTTAATGTCCTGACCAGTATTAACAGGCAGTGGGTTCTCTTAATGTCCTGATCCTGACCAGTATTAACAGGCAGTGGGTTCTCTTAATGTCCTGACCAGTATTAACAGGCAGTGGGTTCTCTTAATGTCCTGACCAGTATTAACAGGCAGTGGGTTCTCTTAATGTCCTGACCAGTATTAACAGGCAGTGGGTTCTCTTAATGTCCTGACCAGTATTAACAGGCAGTGGGTTCTCTTAATGTCCTGACCAGTATTAACAGGCAGTGGGTTCTCTTAATGTCCTGACCCTGACCAGTATTAACAGGCAGTGGGTTCTCTTAATGTCCTGACCCTGACCAGTATTAACAGGCAGTGGGTTCTCTTAATGTCCTGACCAGTATTAACAGGCAGTGGGTTCTCTTAATGTCCTGACCAGTATTAACAGGTAGTGGGTTCTCTTAATGTCCTGACCAGTATTAACAGGCAGTGGGTTCTCTTAATGTCCTGACCAGTATTAACAGGCAGTGGGTTCTCTTAATGTCCTGACCCTGACCAGTATTAACAGGCAGTGGGTTCTCTTAATGTCCTGACCAGTATTAACAGGCAGTGGGTTCTCTTAATGTCCTGATCCTGACCAGTATTAACAGGCAGTGGGTTCTCTTAATGTCCTGACCAGTATTAACAGGCAGTGGGTTCTCTTAATGTCCTGACCAGTATTAACAGGCAGTGGGTTCTCTTAATGTCCTGATCCTGACCAGTATTAACAGGCAGTGGGTTCTCTTAATGTCCTGACCAGTATTAACAGGCAGTGGGTTCTCTTAATGTCCTGATCCTGACCAGTATTAACAGGCAGTGGGTTCTCTTAATGTCCTGACCAGTATTAACAGGCAGTGGGTTCTCTTAATGTCCTGACCAGTATTAACAGGCAGTGGGTTCTCTTAATGTCCTGACCAGTATTAACAGGCAGTGGGTTCTCTTAATGTCCTGACCAGTATTAACAGGCAGTGGGTTCTCTTAATGTCCTGATCCTGACCAGTATTAACAGGCAGTGGGTTCTCTTAATGTCCTGACCAGTATTAAGAGGCAGTGGGTTCTCTTAATGTCCTGATCCTGACCAGTATTAACAGGCAGTGGGTTCTCTTAATGTCCTGACCAGTATTAACAGGCAGTGGGTTCTCTTAATGTCCTGACCAGTATTAACAGGCAGTGGGTTCTCTTAATGTCCTGACCAGTATTAACAGGCAGTGGGTTCTCTTAATGTCCTGACCAGTATTAACAGGCAGTGGGTTCTCTTAATGTCCTGATCCTGACCAGTATTAACAGGCAGTGGGTTCTCTTAATGTCCTGATCCTGACCAGTATTAACAGGCAGTGGGTTCTCTTAATGTCCTGACCAGTATTAACAGGCAGTGGGTTCTCTTAATGTCCTGATCCTGACCAGTATTAACAGGCAGTGGGTTCTCTTAATGTCCTGATCCTGACCAGTATTAACAGGCAGTGGGTTCTCTTAATGTCCTGATCCTGACCAGTATTAACAGGCAGTGGGTTCTCTTAATGTCCTGATCCTGACCAGTATTAACAGGCAGTGGGTTCTCTTAATGTCCTGATCCTGACCAGTATTAACAGGCAGTGGGTTCTCTTAATGTCCTGACCAGTATTAACAGGCAGTGGGTTCTCTTAATGTCCTGACCAGTATTAACAGGCAGTGGGTTCTCTTAATGTCCTGACCAGTATTAACAGGCAGTGGGTTCTCTTAATGTCCTGACCAGTATTAACAGGCAGTGGGTTCTCTTAATGTCCTGACCAGTATTAACAGGCAGTGGGTTCTCTTAATGTCCTGACCAGTATTAACAGGCAGTGGGTTCTCTTAATGTCCTGACCAGTATTAACAGGCAGTGGGTTCTCTTAATGTCCTGACCCTGACCAGTATTAACAGGCAGTGGGTTCTCTTAATGTCCTGACCCTGACCAGTATTAACAGGCAGTGGGTTCTCTTAATGTCCTGACCAGTATTGACAGGCAGTGGGTTCTCTTAATGTCCTGACCAGTATTAACAGGCAGTGGGTTCTCTTAATGTCCTGATCCTGACCAGTATTAACAGGCAGTGGGTTCTCTTAATGTCCTGACCAGTATTAACAGGCAGTGGGTTCTCTTAATGTCCTGACCCTGACCAGTATTAACAGGCAGTGGGTTCTCTTAATGTCCTGACCAGTATTAACAGGCAGTGGGTTCTCTTAATGTCCTGACCAGTATTAACAGGCAGTGGGTTCTCTTAATGTCCTGACCAGTATTAACAGGCAGTGGGTTCTCTTAATGTCCTGACCCTGACCAGTATTAACAGGCAGTGGGTTCTCTTAATGTCCTGACCAGTATTAACAGGCAGTGGGTTCTCTTAATGTCCTGACCAGTATTAACAGGCAGTGGGTTCTCTTAATGTCCTGATCCTGACCAGTATTAACAGGCAGTGGGTTCTCTTAATGTCCTGACCAGTATTAACAGGCAGTGGGTTCTCTTAATGTCCTGACCAGTATTAACAGGTAGTGGGTTCTCTTAATGTCCTGATCCTGACCAGTATTAACAGGCAGTGGGTTCTCTTAATGTCCTGACCCTGACCAGTATTAACAGGCAGTGGGTTCTCTTAATGTCCTGACCAGTATTAAGAGGCAGTGGGTTCTCTTAATGTCCTGACCAGTATTAACAGGCAGTGGGTTCTCTTAATGTCCTGACCAGTATTAACAGGCAGTGGGTTCTCTTAATGTCCTGATCCTGACCAGTATTAACAGGCAGTGGGTTCTCTTAATGTCCTGACCAGTATTAACAGGCAGTGGGTTCTCTTAATGTCCTGACCCTGACCAGTATTAACAGGCAGTGGGTTCTCTTAATGTCCTGACCCTGACCAGTATTAACAGGCAGTGGGTTCTCTTAATGTCCTGACCAGTATTAAGAGGCAGTGGGTTCTCTTAATGTCCTGATCCTGACCAGTATTAACAGGCAGTGGGTTCTCTTAATGTCCTGACCAGTATTAACAGGCAGTGGGTTCTCTTAATGTCCTGACCAGTATTAACAGGCAGTGGGTTCTCTTAATGTCCTGACCAGTATTAACAGGCAGTGGGTTCTCTTAATGTCCTGACCAGTATTAACAGGCAGTGGGTTCTCTTAATGTCCTGACCAGTATTAACAGGCAGTGGGTTCTCTTAATGTCCTGACCAGTATTAACAGGCAGTGGGTTCTCTTAATGTCCTGACCAGTATTAACAGGCAGTGGGTTCTCTTAATGTCCTGACCAGTATTAACAGGCAGTGGGTTCTCTTAATGTCCTGACCAGTATTAACAGGCAGTGGGTTCTCTTAATGTCCTGACCAGTATTAACAGGCAGTGGGTTCTCTTAATGTCCTGACCCTGACCAGTATTAACAGGCAGTGGGTTCTCTTAATGTCCTGACCCTGACCAGTATTAACAGGCAGTGGGTTCTCTTAATGTCCTGACCAGTATTGACAGGCAGTGGGTTCTCTTAATGTCCTGATCCTGACCAGTATTAACAGGCAGTGGGTTCTCTTAATGTCCTGACCAGTATTAACAGGCAGTGGGTTCTCTTAATGTCCTGACCCTGACCAGTATTAACAGGCAGTGGGTTCTCTTAATGTCCTGACCAGTATTAACAGGCAGTGGGTTCTCTTAATGTCCTGACCAGTATTAACAGGCAGTGGGTTCTCTTAATGTCCTGACCCTGACCAGTATTAACAGGCAGTGGGTTCTCTTAATGTCCTGACCAGTATTAACAGGCAGTGGGTTCTCTTAATGTCCTGATCCTGACCAGTATTAACAGGCAGTGGGTTCTCTTAATGTCCTGACCCTGACCAGTATTAACAGGCAGTGGGTTCTCTTAATGTCCTGACCAGTATTAACAGGCAGTGGGTTCTCTTAATGTCCTGACCAGTATTAACAGGCAGTGGGTTCTCTTAATGTCCTGACCAGTATTAACAGGCAGTGGGTTCTCTTAATGTCCTGATCCTGACCAGTATTAACAGGCAGTGGGTTCTCTTAATGTCCTGACCAGTATTAACAGGCAGTGGGTTCTCTTAATGTCCTGACCAGTATTAACAGGCAGTGGGTTCTCTTAATGTCCTGACCAGTATTAACAGGCAGTGGGTTCTCTTAATGTCCTGACCAGTATTAACAGGCAGTGGGTTCTCTTAATGTCCTGACCAGTATTAACAGGCAGTGAGTTCTCTTAATGTCCTGACCAGTATTAACAGGCAGTGGGTTCTCTTAATGTCCTGACCAGTATTAACAGGCAGTGGGTTCTCTTAATGTCCTGACCAGTATTAACAGGCAGTGGGTTCTCTTAATGTCCTGATCCTGACCAGTATTAACAGGCAGTGGGTTCTCTTAATGTCCTGATCCTGACCAGTATTAACAGGCAGTGGGTTCTCTTAATGTCCTGACCAGTATTAACAGGCAGTGGGTTCTCTTAATGTCCTGACCAGTATTAACAGGCAGTGGGTTCTCTTAATGTCCTGACCCTGACCAGTATTAACAGGCAGTGGGTTCTCTTAATGTCCTGACCCTGACCAGTATTAACAGGCAGTGGGTTCTCTTAATGTCCTGACCAGTATTAACAGGCAGTGGGTTCTCTTAATGTCCTGACCAGTATTAACAGGCAGTGGGTTCTCTTAATGTCCTGACCCTGACCAGTATTAACAGGCAGTGGGTTCTCTTAATGTCCTGACCAGTATTAACAGGCAGTGGGTTCTCTTAATGTCCTGACCAGTATCAACAGGCAGTGGGTTCTCTTAATGTCCTGACCAGTATTAACAGGCAGTGGGTTCTCTTAATGTCCTGACCCTGACCAGTATTAACAGGCAGTGGGTTCTCTTAATGTCCTGACCCTGACCAGTATTAACAGGCAGTGGGTTCTCTTAATGTCCTGACCAGTATTAACAGGCAGTGGGTTCTCTTAATGTCCTGACCAGTATTAACAGGCAGTGGGTTCTCTTAATGTCCTGACCAGTATTAACAGGCAGTGGGTTCTCTTAATGTCCTGACCAGTATCAACAGGCAGTGGGTTCTCTTAATGTCCTGACCAGTATTAACAGGCAGTGGGTTCTCTTAATGTCCTGACCAGTATTAACAGGCAGTGGGTTCTCTTAATGTCCTGACCCTGACCAGTATTAACAGGCAGTGGGTTCTCTTAATGTCCTGACCAGTATTAACAGGCAGTGGGTTCTCTTAATGTCCTGATCAGTATTAACAGGCAGTGGGTTCTCTTAATGTCCTGACCAGTATTAACAGGCAGTGGGTTCTCTTAATGTCCTGACCAGTATTAAGAGGCAGTGGGTTCTCTTAATGTCCTGACCAGTATTAACAGGCAGTGGGTTCTCTTAATGTCCTGACCAGTATTAACAGGCAGTGGGTTCTCTTAATGTCCTGACCAGTATTAACAGGCAGTGGGTTCTCTTAATGTCCTGACCAGTATTAACAGGCAGTGGGTTCTCTTAATGTCCTGACCAGTATTAACAGGCAGTGGGTTCTCTTAATGTCCTGATCCTGACCAGTATTAACAGGCAGTGGGTTCTCTTAATGTCCTGACCAGTATTAACAGGCAGTGGGTTCTCTTAATGTCCTGACCAGTATTAACAGGCAGTGGGTTCTCTTAATGTCCTGACCCTGACCAGTATTAACAGGCAGTGGGTTCTCTTAATGTCCTGATCCTGACCAGTATTAACAGGCAGTGGGTTCTCTTAATGTCCTGACCAGTATTAACAGGCAGTGGGTTCTCTTAATGTCCTGACCAGTATTAACAGGCAGTGGGTTCTCTTAATGTCCTGACCAGTATTAAGAGGCAGTGGGTTCTCTTAATGTCCTGACCAGTATTAACAGGCAGTGGGTTCTCTTAATGTCCTGACCAGTATTAACAGGCAGTGGGTTCTCTTAATGTCCTGACCAGTATTGACAGGCAGTGGGTTCTCTTAATGTCCTGACCAGTATTAACAGGCAGTGGGTTCTCTTAATGTCCTGACCAGTATTAAGAGGCAGTGGGTTCTCTTAATGTCCTGACCAGTATTAACAGGCAGTGGGTTCTCTTAATGTCCTGACCAGTATTAAGAGGCAGTGGGTTCTCTTAATGTCCTGACCAGTATTAACAGGCAGTGGGTTCTCTTAATGTCCTGACCAGTATTAAGAGGCAGTGGGTTCTCTTAATGTCCTGACCAGTATTAACAGGCAGTGGGTTCTCTTAATGTCCTGACCAGTATTGACAGGCAGTGGGTTCTCTTAATGTCCTGACCAGTATTAACAGGCAGTGGGTTCTCTTAATGTCCTGACCCTGACCAGTATTAACAGGCAGTGGGTTCTCTTAATGTCCTGACCAGTATTAACAGGCAGTGGGTTCTCTTAATGTCCTGATCCTGACCAGTATTAACAGGCAGTGGGTTCTCTTAATGTCCTGACCAGTATTAACAGGCAGTGGGTTCTCTTACTGTCCTGATCCTGACCAGTATTAACAGGCAGTGGGTTCTCTTAATGTCCTGACCAGTATTAACAGGCAGTGGGTTCTCTTAATGTCCTGACCAGTATTAACAGGCAGTGGGTTCTCTTAATGTCCTGATCCTGACCAGTATTAACAGGCAGTGGGTTCTCTTAATGTCCTGACCAGTATTAACAGGCAGTGGGTTCTCTTAATGTCCTGACCAGTATTAAGAGGCAGTGGGTTCTCTTAATGTCCTGACCAGTATTAACAGGCAGTGGGTTCTCTTAATGTCCTGATCCTGACCAGTATTAACAGGCAGTGGGTTCTCTTAATGTCCTGACCAGTATTAACAGGCAGTGGGTTCTCTTAATGTCCTGACCAGTATTAACAGGCAGTGGGTTCTCTTAATGTCCTGACCCTGACCAGTATTAACAGGCAGTGGGTTCTCTTAATGTCCTGACCCTGACCAGTATTAACAGGCAGTGGGTTCTCTTAATGTCCTGACCAGTATTGACAGGCAGTGGGTTCTCTTAATGTCCTGATCCTGACCAGTATTAACAGGCAGTGGGTTCTCTTAATGTCCTGACCAGTATTGACAGGCAGTGGGTTCTCTTAATGTCCTGATCCTGACCAGTATTAACAGGCAGTGGGTTCTCTTAATGTCCTGACCAGTATTAACAGGCAGTGGGTTCTCTTAATGTCCTGATCCTGACCAGTATTAACAGGCAGTGGGTTCTCTTAATGTCCTGACCAGTATTAAGAGGCAGTGGGTTCTCTTAATGTCCTGACCAGTATTAACAGGCAGTGGGTTCTCTTAATGTCCTGACCAGTATTAACAGGCAGTGGGTTCTCTTAATGTCCTGACCCTGACCAGTATTAACAGGCAGTGGGTTCTCTTAATGTCCTGACCAGTATTGACAGGCAGTGGGTTCTCTTAATGTCCTGATCCTGACCAGTATTAACAGGCAGTGGGTTCTCTTAATGTCCTGACCAGTATTAACAGGCAGTGGGTTCTCTTAATGTCCTGACCAGTATTAACAGGCAGTGGGTTCTCTTAATGTCCTGACCAGTATTGACAGGCAGTGGGTTCTCTTAATGTCCTGATCCTGACCAGTATTAACAGGCAGTGGGTTCTCTTAATGTCCTGACCAGTATTAACAGGCAGTGGGTTCTCTTAATGTCCTGACCAGTATTAACAGGCAGTGGGTTCTCTTAATGTCCTGATCCTGACCAGTATTAACAGGCAGTGGGTTCTCTTAATGTCCTGACCAGTATTAACAGGCAGTGGGTTCTCTTAATGTCCTGACCAGTATTAACAGGCAGTGGGTTCTCTTAATGTCCTGACCAGTATTAACAGGCAGTGGGTTCTCTTAATGTCCTGACCAGTATTAACAGGCAGTGGGTTCTCTTAATGTCCTGACCAGTATTAACAGGCAGTGGGTTCTCTTAATGTCCTGATCCTGACCAGTATTAACAGGCAGTGGGTTCTCTTAATGTCCTGACCAGTATTAACAGGCAGTGGGTTCTCTTAATGTCCTGACCAGTATTAACAGGCAGTGGGTTCTCTTAATGTCCTGACCCTGACCAGTATTAACAGGCAGTGGGTTCTCTTAATGTCCTGATCCTGACCAGTATTAACAGGCAGTGGGTTCTCTTAATGTCCTGACCAGTATTAACAGGCAGTGGGTTCTCTTAATGTCCTGACCCTGACCAGTATTAACAGGCAGTGGGTTCTCTTAATGTCCTGACCAGTATTAACAGGCAGTGGGTTCTCTTAATGTCCTGACCCTGACCAGTATTAACAGGCAGTGGGTTCTCTTAATGTCCTGACCAGTATTGACAGGCAGTGGGTTCTCTTAATGTCCTGACCAGTATTAACAGGCAGTGGGTTCTCTTAATGTCCTGACCAGTATTAACAGGCAGTGGGTTCTCTTAATGTCCTGACCAGTATTAACAGGCAGTGGGTTCTCTTAATGTCCTGACCAGTATTAACAGGCAGTGGGTTCTCTTAATGTCCTGACCAGTATTAACAGGCAGTGGGTTCTCTTAATGTCCTGACCCTGACCAGTATTAACAGGCAGTGGGTTCTCTTAATGTCCTGACCAGTATTAACAGGCAGTGGGTTCTCTTAATGTCCTGACCAGTATTGACAGGCAGTGGGTTCTCTTAATGTCCTGACCAGTATTAACAGGCAGTGGGTTCTCTTAATGTCCTGACCAGTATTAAGAGGCAGTGGGTTCTCTTAATGTCCTGACCAGTATTAACAGGCAGTGGGTTCTCTTAATGTCCTGACCAGTATTAACAGGCAGTGGGTTCTCTTAATGTCCTGGTCCTGACCAGTATTAACAGGCAGTGGGTTCTCTTAATGTCCTGACCAGTATTAACAGGCAGTGAGAGTAGTACAGTAACCAGGAAAGATAAACTGGAACAATGGATACTTTCAGCTGGCCTCGCTCTCAGGTTGACCGCTAACGGAAAATAGGCAAATCTGTCTGCTGCCCTTCAACCTGCTGCCTCACTGCACTGAGTGTTCCACTGTTTAGGACTATCTTAACATTAGGTCTATGCTTAGGTCTATGCTTTCATTAGGATTAGGTTAACATTAGGTCTATGCTTTCATTAGGATTAGGTTAACATTAGGTCTATGCTTGGGTTAGGATTAGGTTAACATTAGGTCTATGCTTGGGTTAGGATTAGGTTAACATTAGGTCTATGCTTTCATTAGGATTAGGTTAACATTAGGTCTATGCTTTCATTAGGATTAGGTTAACATTAGGTCTATGCTTTCATTAGGATTAGGTTAACATTAGGTCTATGTTTTCATTAGGATTAGGTTAACATTAGGTCTATGCTTTCATTAGGATTAGGTTAACATTAGGTCTATGCTTTCATTAGGATTAGGTTAACATTAGGTCTATGCTTTCATTAGGATTAGGTTAACATTAGGTCTATGTTTTCATTAGGATTAGGTTAACATTAGGTCTATGCTTGGGTTAGGATTAGGTTAACATTAGGTCTATGCTTTCATTAGGATTAGGTTAACATTAGGTCTATGCTTTCATTAGGATTAGGTTAACATTAGGTCTATGTTTTCATTAGGATTAGGTTAACATTAGGTCTATGCTTGGGTTAGGATTAGGTTAACATTAGGTCTATGCTTGGGTTAGGATTAGGTTAACATTAGGTCTATGCTTTCATTAGGATTAGGTTAACATTAGGTCTATGCTTTCATTAGGATTACGTTAACATTAGGTCTATGTTTTCATTAGGATTAGGTTAACATTAGGTCTATGCTTGGGTTAGGATTAGGTTAACATTAGGTCTATGCTTGGGTTAGGATTAGGTTAACATTAGGTCTATGCTTTCATTAGGATTAGGTTAACATTAGGTCTATGCTTTCATTAGGATTACGTTAACATTAGGTCTATGTTTTCATTAGGATTAGGTTAACATTAGGTCTATGCTTGGGTTAGGATTAGGTTAACATTAGGTCTATGCTTGGGTTAGGATTAGGTTAACATTAGGTCTATGCTTTCATTAGGATTAGGTTAACATTAGGTCTATGCTTTCATTAGGATTAGGTTAACATTAGGTCTATGCTTTCATTAGGATTAGGTTAACATTAGGTCTATGCTTTCATTAGGATTAGGTTAACATTAGGTCTATGCTTGGGTTAGGATTAGGTTAACATTAGGTCTATGCTTGGGTTAGGATTAGGTTAACATTAGGTCTATGCTTGGGTTAGGATTAGGTTAACATTAGGTCTATGCTTTCATTAGGATTAGGTTAACATTAGGTCTATGCTTGGCTTAGGATTAGGTTAACATTAGGTCTATGCTTGGGTTAGGATTAGGTTAACATTAGGTCTATGCTTGGGTTAGGATTAGGTTAACATTAGGTCTATGCTTGGGTTAGGATTAGGTTAACATTAGGTCTATGCTTGGCTTAGCATTAGGTTAACATTAGGTCTATACTTTAATTAGGATTAGGTTAACATTAGGTCTATGCTTTCATTAGGATTAGGTTAACATTAGGTCTATGATTGGGTTAGGATTAGGTTAACATTAGGTCTATGCTTGGGTTAGGATTAGGTTAACATTAGGTCTATGCTTTCATTAGGATTAGGTTAACATTAGGTCTATGCTTTCATTAGGATTAGGTTAACATTAGGTCTATGCTTTCATTAGGATTAGGTTAACATTAGGTCTATACTTTAATTAGGATTAGGTTAACATTAGGTCTATGCTTGGGTTAGCATTAGGTTAACATTAGGTCTATGCTTGGGTTAGGATTAGGTTAACATTAGGTCTATGCTTGGGTTAGGATTAGGTTAACATTAGGTCTATGCTTGGGTTAGCATTAGGTTAACATTAGGTCTATGCTTTCATTAGGATTAGGTTAACATTAGGTCTATGCTTGGGTTAGGATTAGGTTAACATTAGGTCTATGCTTGGGTTAGGATTAGGTTAACATTAGGTCTATGCTTTCATTAGGATTAGGTTAACATTAGGTCTATGCTTGGGTTAGGATTAGGTCAACATTAGGTCTATGATTGGGTTAGGATTAGGTTAACATTAGGTCTATGCTTTCATTAGGATTAGGTTAACATTAGGTCTATGCTTTCATTAGGATTAGGTTAACATTAGGTCTATGCTTTCATTAGGATTAGGTTAACATTAGGTCTATGCTTTCATTAGGATTAGGTTAACATTAGGTCTATGCTTTCATTAGGATTAGGTTAACATTAGGTCTATGCTTTCATTAGGATTAGGTTAACATTAGGTCTATGCTTGGGTTAGGATTAGGTTAACATTAGGTCTATGATTGGGTTAGGATTAGGTTAACATTAGGTCTATGCTTGGGTTAGCATTAGGTTAACATTAGGTCTATGCTTGGGTTAGGATTAGGTTAACATTAGGTCTATGCTTGGGTTAGGATTAGGTTAACATTAGGTCTATGCTTGGGTTAGGATTAGGTTAACATTAGGTCTATGCTTGGGTTAGGATTAGGTTAACATTAGGTCTATGATTGGGTTAGGATTAGGTTAACATTAGGTCTATACTTTAATTAGGATTAGGTTAACATTAGGTCTATGCTTGGGTTAGCATTAGGTTAACATTAGGTCTATGCTTGGGTTAGGATTAGGTTAACATTAGGTCTATGCTTTAATTAGGATTAGGTTAACATTAGGTCTATGCTTGGGTTAGGATTAGGTTAACATTAGGTCTATGCTTGGGTTAGGATTAGGTTAACATTAGGTCTATGCTTGGGTTAGGATTAGGTTAACATTAGGTCTATGCTTTCATTAGGATTAGGTTAACATTAGGTCTATGCTTGGGTTAGGATTAGGTTAACATTAGGTCTATGCTTGGGTTAGGATTAGGTTAACATTAGGTCTATGCTTGGGTTAGGATTAGGTTAACATTAGGTCTATGCTTGGGTTAGGATTAGGTTAACATTAGGTCTATGCTTGGGTTAGGATTAGGTTAACATTAGGTCTATGCTTGGGTTAGGATTAGGTTATCTCTGCTCATTGTTCTCATCTGTGCTGACTGCTGTCCTGCTTGGTGGTGTGTGGGTAGGACCGGGTCAGGATGGAGCCGGCGGTGGAGTCCCAGCAGGACCAGGGGACAGGGGGGAATCTGGGGACAGGGTGCAGGCACAGAGAGATGGCCCTGAAGTGGTTCATGGAGACTCAAGCTCCTCTCATCCTCCATGAGGGAAATTTCCCCTCCTGGTTCGAAGGATTCATCACCAGAAGGTAAGTAGTTCTACATACAGGTCTATTGAGAGATTGATAGGATTGGAGATTGATGGGCAAATCATGGCTGTTTTATGCAGTGCAGTGGAGTGTAGTGGAGTGCATGCCAGCACGACGCTGTTTTTAGGGCGGTGACTCACAGTATGATTCCTTTTCCAGCAACTGGAAGGATTTATGATTTATATTTTAATTTGGAATAACGAACTTTGAACTCCATTAAATGAGCCAAGGTGCGTTCATTTCCTTTCCAGTGTTAACTTGAATTATTGCTACCTTCTGATTGTGATTTTATTTAGTCATTGTGTTTGTGAGATGTAGATATTGATAATACCTCACTATTACATATCAATAACACCTCCCATATCAATAATACCGCCCTATAACATATCAATAATACCTCCCTATAACATATCAATAATACCCCCCTATAACATATCAATAATACCCCCCTATAACATATCAATAATACCTCCTTATAACATATCAACAATACCTCCCTATAACATATCAATAATACCCCCTATAACATATCAATAATACCTCAATATTACATATCAATAATACCTCAATATTACATATCAACAATACCCCCTATAACATATCAATAATACCCCCCTATAACATATCAATAATACCTCCCTATAACATATCAACAATACCTCCCTATAACATATCAACAATACCCCCTATAACATATCAATAATACCTCAATATTACATATCAATAATACCTCAATATTACATATCAACAATACCCCCTATAACATATCAATAATACCTCAATATTACATATCAACAATACCTCCCTATAACATATCAACAATACCCCCTATAACATATCAATAATACCTCAATATTACATATCAATAATACCTCAATATTACATATCAACAATACCCCCTATAACATATCAATAATACCTCAATATTACATAAACAATACCCCCTATAACATATCATTAATTCCTCAATATTACATATCAATAATACCCCCTATAACATATCAATAATACCTCCCTATAACATATCAATAATACCTCCCTATAACATATCAATAATACCCCCCTATAACATATCAATAATACCCCCCTATAACATATCAATAAAACCTTTATGAGGGTTGAGGTATATTTTTTGTATTGGTTTATATTGCTTTTTAATACTTTTTAATGCTTCTGTAGAGATGCGGAAGAGATGCTGAGAGACAAAGAACTGGGTTGTTTCCTGATCCGACTCAGTGACAAAGCCATGGGATACATCCTGTCATACAGGTCCGTTCTGGTTGTTGTTCTTCTATCGTAGATAACAGAGATAACAGTGAAGATAACAGTGGAGACACCAGTGAAAATCACATAGATAATAGTGGAGATAACATAAATAACAGTGGCAATAACAATGTAACAGTGGAGATAACAGAGGTACGAGTGGAGATAAAATAGATAACAGTGGAGACAACATAGTTAACAGCGGAGATAACAGTGGAGATATTTTTTATTTATTTATTTAACTTTTATTTATTTATTTAACAGTGGAGATAACATACAAGTGGAGATGACATAGGTAACAGTGGAGACAACAGTGGAGATAACATATATAACAGTGGAGATAAAGTGGTGATAATAGTGGAGATAGCATAGATAATAGTGGACATACCAGTGGAGAAAACATAAATAACAGTGGAGATAACAGAGATGACAGTCAAGATAACATAGATAGCTGTGGAGTTAAAAATAAATAAGAGTGGAGATAACAGTGGCGATAACATAGATAACAGTGGAGATAATACATATAACAGTGCAGATAACATACAGTAGATAATAGTGGAGATAACATATATAAAATTGGAGATAACCATGGAGATACCATATATAACAGTAGAGATAACAGAGATAACAGTCAAGAAAACATAGATAGCTGTGGAGATAACAGTGGCGATAACATATATAAAAGTGGAGATAACATACCAGTGGAGATAACAAAGATAACAGTGGAGATAATAGATAATATTGGAGATATCAGTGGAGATAACATATATAACAGTAGAGATAACATATATACCAGTGGAGATAGCATAGATACCAGTGGAGATAACATAGATAACAGTGGAGATAACATAGATAACAGTGGAGATAATACATATAACAGTGCAGATAACATACAGTAGATAATAGTGGAGATAACCATAGAGATACCATATATAACAGTAGAGATAACAGAGATAACAGTCAAGATAACATAGATAGCTGTGGAGATAACAGTGGCGATAACATAGATAACAGTGGCGATAATATATATAAAAGTGGAGATAACATACCAGTGGAGATAACAAAGATAACAGTGGAGATAACATAGATAAT
The DNA here is from genome assembly GCF_036934945.1 of Oncorhynchus masou masou. Lineage (NCBI taxonomy): Eukaryota > Metazoa > Chordata > Actinopteri > Salmoniformes > Salmonidae > Oncorhynchus > Oncorhynchus masou. Next base: position 75,252,402 of record NC_088226.1, read on the forward strand.
ATTGGAGATATCAGTGGAGATAACATATATAACAGTAGAGATAACATATATACCAGTGGAGATAGCATAGATAACAGTGGAGATAACATAGATAACAGTGGAGATAACATACAGTAGATAATAGTGGAGATAACATATATAAAATTGGAGATAACCATGGAGATACCATATATAACAGTAGAGATAAGAGATAACAGTCAAGATAACATAGATAGCTGTGGAGATAACAGTGGCGATAACATATATAAAAGTGGAGATAACATACCAGTGGAGATAACATAGATACCAGTGGAGATAACATAGATAATATTGGAGATATCAGTGGAGATAACATATATAACAGTAGAGATAGCATAGATACCAGTGGAGATAACATAGATAACAGGAGATATAACCGTGGAGATAGCATAGATAATATTGGTGATAACATTGGATATAACATAGGTATCAGTGGATATAACATAGATAACAGTGGAGATAGCATAGATACTAGTGGAGATAACAGTGGAGATAATATGTATAACAGTGCAGATAACATAGATAACAGAGGAGATAACATACTGTAGATAACTGTGGAAAAGGCACGCCCGTGGAGATAACACAGATAACAGTGGAGATAACAATGGCGATAACATAGATAATAGCGGAGGTAACAAGGGAGATAACAGTGGACCACAGTATACCACAACAGCATACCCCGGACTTACCAGTGTTATTATTGTCTTCCAGAGGCCGTGATCGATGCAGACACTTTGTGATCAACCAGAGTAAGTCAGGCCAGTTCATAGTGTCTGGAGACACAGAGGAGCATGAGACCCTGGGAGAACTGATAGAACACTACAAGGCCAGCCCCATAGAGCCCTTCAGAGAGTACCTGACCTGTTCCTGTCTAGAGGTGAGAAGAGATTTTGTCTCTAGCCTGGCCCAGACCAGTTGTTTAACCCTTTAGAGAGTACCTGATCTGCTCCTGTCTAGAGGTGAGGAGAGACTGTCTCTAGCCTGGTCTATTTGTGCTGTCTTGCCAACTTCACAGATCTGAGACCAAGCTACACGATCTTTATGTTATCATTTGAATTCAAGAAGGTATTCAAGAAGGCATTTTGTAAGATAGTGTGTGTCTAACTGGTTCAAGTAGGCATCTTGTCAGTTATAATGGTAGTGTTCACAGAATACAGTATATCAGTAAATACATCTGGTCAGTTATAATGGTGGTGTGCACTTTACTTGTTAGTAAACCTGATGATGTCGTGCTATTTCAGTCTTCCAGAGGAGAAGTCTATGACGTCATCAAAGTCAACCTCAGAGAGAAGCCGGGGGTCAGTGTGAGAGCTGTGAGGAGCCTGTGGGACGCACAGAGTGACCAGCAGGGTGACTGGACCAGGGATAGTCCTAGCGACCACACCGAGGAGCACCCTCCTCCTCCCACACTGCCTCCCAAAAGCAGCAGGAAACCAGAGGTTAGTGTACAAATAATATGTTTATTCGACGTACGATTGTAAGGCAACCCACTGCAATAGGACTGAGTTTGCTCATCAAAATGTTCACACATAAACTCCAGTCCTATTGCATTTGGTTTCTTGTAACGTACAACACTACAGCTTTATAGGGGGGTTGGTGGAACATTCAACTAACAGATGTCAAGTCAAAGGGCCTCTTTGTAAAACTCAGGCCTACGATTTGTTTTGATTACTTGCTGGCGATTGCAAAAAAAGATTCAAAGTTGATCAGAGGGTAACCAAATCACTTCCTCATGGCTCTCTAACCAGGAAGAAGCCTCTGTGCCAACTGTACCTAGAGTACCACCTGTGCCTAGAAGGGCCGGTCCTTTGAAGAGCAGTTCCCTGGATTACCAACAAGGTAGTGCTCAGAGAAGGGCGTTGTATGCCCAGCTGGAGAAGCACAAGGCCATGAATCCCCAACCCAGGAGCCTGGAGGGTCTACCCAGAGCTCTAGAAGGAAGGGCTGAAGGCCTGGGTCCTGTAGCCCAACATCAAACCCCTCCTCAGAGGGGGGGCATCCCCAGTGGTAAACCTGGAGCCCCAGGCCCTGCCTCAGCCCCTGGACCAGACCCAGGCACAGTCTACTCAGAGCTACTCAGCCTGCTGGACTGCAAGAGTAGGTCTCTGCCTCTCCTGGACCTGGATCCTGACTCAGAGGAGGGGGCCAATAACTCCTACAGGCTGAGCACACCTTCTTTTACTCCCCCAAGACTCTCCCCCAACCCCACTAAACGGACCACTAGCCCCTCCCTTCTGGACCAGAGCTACCCATCTGGACCTTCCCTTCTGGACCAGAGCTACCACAAGGATACCTCCAAGAGACCTCCAATAATCAGCCACAGTCTGGAACATCTGTGTAACAGCCCCATACCTGCCCTCGTGTATCAACTGGCAGGTAGACCCAGGGACCAGGAAGTAACCATGACATCATCACCACAGGAAGAGGTAGCTAACAGTCTGTACGCTGAGGTCCCTTGTGAGCCGGTCCTCCGTCTCCTACTGGACGACACCTACGAACACATACCAGAGTTAGGACTGAAAGGATCAGCCAGACCTTATGAACACATACCAGAGTTAGGACTGAAAGGATCAGCCAGACCTTATGAACACATACCAGAGTTAGGACTGAAAGGATCAGCCAGACCTTATGAACACATACCAGAGTTAGGACTGAAAGGATCAGCCAGACCTTATGAACACATACCAGAGTTAGGACTGAAAGGATCAGCCAGACCTTATGAACACATACCAGAGTTAGGACTGAAAGGATCAGCCAGACCTTATGAAAACATACCAGAGTTAGGACTGAAAGGATCAGCCAGACCTTCTGCTAACAACCACACCTATGAATCAGTGGAGGAGCTCAAGTCCAAACACACCACCTCTTCTTGGGGTATAAAGGTGGGTACTGCATCCAGATATGTCCATGGTAATGGTAGTGTGGTAGTGACAGTCATACACTGCTAGATCTGATTTGAATGTGATGTCTGTTTAGTGACTGACTGTTCCTCCAGCTGTATAATGACTGACTGTTCCTCCAGCTGTTTATTGACTGACTGTTCCTCCAGCTGTATAATGACTGACTGTTCCTCCAGCTGTTTATTGACTGACTGTTCCTCCAGCTGTATAATGACTGACTGTTCCTCCAGCTGTATAATGACTGACTGTTCCTCCAGCTGTATAATGACTGAGATCCTCCAGCTGTTTGATGACTGACTGTTCCTCCAGCTGTATAATGACTGACTGTTCCTCCAGCTGTTTAATGACTGACTGTTCCTCCAGCTGTATAATGACTGACTGTTCCTCCAGCTGTTTATTGACTGACTGTTCCTCCAGCTGTATAATGACTGACTGTTCCTCCAGCTGTATAATGACTGACTGTTCCTCCAGCTGTATAATGACTGACTGTTCCTCCAGCTGTATAATGACTGACTCTTCCTCAGCTGTATAATGACTGATTGTTCCTCCAGCTGTTTATTGACTGACTGTTCCTCCAGCTGTATAATGACTGACTGTTCCTCCAGCTGTATAATGACTGACTGTTCCTCCAGCTGTATAATTGCTAACTGTTCCTCCAGCTGTATAATGACTGACTGTTCCTCAGCTGTATAATGACTGACTGTTCCTCAGCTGTATAATGACTGACTGGTCCTCCAGCTGTATAATGGCTGACTGTTCCTCCAGCTGTATAATGACTGACTGTTCCTCCAGCTGTATAATGACTGACTGTTCCTCCAGCTGTATAATGGCTGACTGTTCCTCCAGCTGTATAATGACTGACTGTTCCTCCAGCTGTATAATGACTGACTGTTCCTCCAGTTGTATAATGACTGACTTTTCCTCAGCTGTATAATGACTTACTGTTTTGCTTTCTGCATAATGAGAAATGGAGATGGCTGTTCCCTGAGAGACAGAAGAAATAATGGAGAAGCAACCCATCAACCCAACACTACTGGACACCGCAGTGTACTATCCCATCAACCCAACACTACTGGACACCGCAGTGTACTATCCCATCAACCCAACACTACTGGACACCACAGTGTACTATCCCATTAACCCAACACCACAGTGTACTATCCCATCAACCCAACACTACTGGACACCCCAGTGTACTATCCCATTAACCCAACACCACAGTGTACTATCCCATCAACCCAACACCACAGTGTACTATCCCATCAACCCAACACCACAGTGTACTATCCCATCAACCCAACACCACAGTGTACTATCCCATCAACCCAACACCACAGTGTACTATCCCATCAACCCAACACCACAGTGCACTATCCCATCAACCCAACACCACAGTGTACTATCCCATCAACCCAACACCACAGTGTATTATCCCACCAACCCAACACTACTGGACAGTGTACTATCCCATCAACCCAACACCACAGTGTACTATCCCATCAACCCAACACCACAGTGTACTATCCCATCAACCCAACACCACAGTGTACTATCCCATCAACCCAACACCACAGTGTACTATCCCATCAACCCAACACCACAGTGTACTATCCCATCAACCCAACACCACAGTGTACTATCCCATCAACCCAACAGTGTACTATCCCATCAACCCAAAACTACTGGACAGTGTACTATCCCATCAACCAAACACTACTGGACAGTGTACTATCCCATCAACCCAACACCACAGTGTACTATCTCATCAACCCAACACTACTGGACAGTGTCCTATCCCATCAACCAAACACTACTGGACAGTGTACTATCCCATCAACCCAACACTACTGGACAGTGTACTATCCCATCAGCCCAACACTACTGGACAGTGTACTATCCCATCAACCCAACACTACTGGACAGTGTACTATCCCATCAACCCAACACTACTGGACAGTGTACTATCCCATCAGCCCAACACTACTGGACAGTATACTACCCCATGAACCCAATACTACAGTGTACTATCCCATCAACCCAACACCACAGTGTACTATCCCATCAGCCCAACACTACTGGACAGTATACTACCCCATGAACACAACACCACAGTGTACTATCTCATCAACCCAACACTACTGGACAGTGTACTATCCCATCAGCCCAACACTACTTGACAGTGTACTACCCCATGAACACAACACCACAGTGTACTATCTCATCAACCCAACACTACTGGACAGTGTACTATCCCATCAACACAACACTACTGGACAGTGTACTATCCCATCAACCCAACACTACTGGACAGTGTACTATCCCATCAACCCAACACTACTGGACAGTGTACTATCCCATCAACCCAACACTACTGGACAGTGTACTATCCCATCAACCCAACACTACTTGACAGTGTACTACCCCATGAACACAACACCACAGTGTACTATCTCATCAACCCAACACTACTGGACAGTGTACTATCCCATCAACACAACACTACTGGACAGTGTACTATCCCATCAACCCAACACTACTGGACAGTGTACTATCCCATCAACCCAACACTACTGGACAGTGTACTACCCCATCAGCCCAACACTACTGGACAGTATACAACCCAATGAACCCAATACTACAGTGTACTATCCCATCAACCCAAAACTACTGGACATTGTACTATCCCATCAACCAAACACCACTGGACAGTATACTACCCCATGAACCCAACACCACAGTATACTACCCCATGAACCCAACACCACAGTGTACTATCCCATCAACCCAACACCACAGTGTACTATCCCATCAACCCAACACCACAGTGTACTATCCCATCAACCCAACACCACAGTGTACTATCCCATCAACCCAACACTACTGGACAGTGTACTATCCCATCAACCCAACACTACTGGACAGTGTACTATTCCATCAACCCAACACTACTGGACAGTGTACTATCCCATCAACCCAACACTACTGGACAGTGTACTATCCCATCAACCCAACACTACTGGACAGTGTACTATCCCATCAACCCAACACTACTGGACAGTATACTACCCCATGAACCCAACACCACAGTGTACTATCCCATCAGCCCAACACTACTGGACAGTGTACTACCCCATGAACCCAACACCACAGTGTACTATCCCATCAACCCAACACCACAGTGTACTATCCCATCAGCCCAACACTACTGGACAGTATACAACCCAATGAACCCAATACTACAGTGTACTATCCCATCAACCCAACACCACAGTGTACTATCCCATCAACCCAATATTACAACATACTACACACATTATTATTTTTCTGAATACTTTTGCAGGGTGTCATTCAAACTGAACTTTGAGCCATTTATGAGCTGTCTCACAATCTATCAAAGTGCTGGGCACTATGCAGGTTGAGAACATCAAAGTTATTTTAATGTTATTTATTTAAAAATATGTATTTTTTCTACTTTATCTTTTGCACGAGGGTGGGTGGGTCTTTTATAAACTACAAAGTAATGAATAATAACTTGCCTTTGTTTTCTTGTGAATACATTCAGATAAAAAGGAGGACGTAGATACATTCAGATTTGAAGGGGGACATAGATACATTCAGATTTAAAGGGGGACATCGATACATTCAGATTTAAAGGAGGACGTAGATACATTCAGATTTAAAGGGAGACGTAGATACATTCAGATTTAAAGGGAGACATAGATACATTCAGATTTAAAGGGAGACATAGATACATTCAGATTTAAAGGGGGACATAGATACATTCAGATTTAAAGGGGGACATCGATGCATTATATCATATACTAAGCATTTAATGATTGAATTACACATTAACCTTTATTTGTACTATTTTCTACATTATAAAAAACTACGAAATAACACATATGGAAACATGTAGTAACCAAAAAATTGTTAAACAAATCTAAATATATTTTATATTTGAGAATCTTCAAAGTAGCCATCCTTTGCCTTGATGACAGCTTTGCACACTCTTGGCATTCTCTTAATCCAGCTTCACCTGGATTAATTGGGTTGAGGTCGGGTTATTGTGGAGGCCAAGACATTTGATGCAGCACTCCATCACTCACCTTCTTGGTCAAATAGCCCTTACAAAGCCTGGAGGTGTGTTGGGTCATTGTCCTGTTGAAAAACTAGTGATAGTCCAACTAAGCATTTTATTCACTGCCTTTCAGGTCTTTCTAATCAACCTGGCCCGGGTATCCTGGAAGGATATTGACCTCATCCTGGAAGGATGCCTGGTTGCTCTTTAAAAGTGCTTTCCTCATCATCTTAAATAAGCATGCCCCATTCAAAAAATGTAGAACTAAGAACAGATATAGTCCTTGGTTCACCCCAGACTTGACTGCCCTCGACCAGTATTAGCATCGAATAGCGCCCGCGATATGCAACTGTTCAGGGAAGTCAGGAACCAATATACACAGTGAGTTAGGAAAGCCAAGGCTAGCTTTTTCAAGCAGAAATGTGCTTCCTGTGGCACAAACTCCAAATAGTTCTGGGACACTGTAAAGTCCATGGAGAATAAGAGCACCTCCTCCCAGCTGCCCACTGCTCTGAGGCTTGGAAACACGGTCACCACTGATAAATCTACAATAATCAATCATTTCAATAAGCATTTTTCTACGGCTGGCCATGCTTTCCACCTGGCTACTCCTACACGGGCCAACAGCTCTGCACCCCCTGCAGCAACTTGCCCAAGCCTCCCCCACTTCTCCTCCACCCAAATCCAGACAGCTGATGTTCTGAAAGAGCTGCAAAATCTGGATCACTACAAATCAGCTGGGCAAGACAATCTGCACCCTCTCTTTCTAAAATTATCCGTTGAAATTGTTGCAACCCCTATTACTAGCCTGTTCAACCTCTCTTTAGTATCGTCTGAGATCCCCAAAGATTGGAAAGCTGCCGCAGTCATCCCCCTCTTCAAAGGGGGAGACACTCTAGACCCAAACTGTTATAGACCTATATCCATCTTGCCGTGCCTTTCTTAAATCTTCTAAAGCCAAGTTAACAAACAGATCACCGACCATTTCAAATCCCACCGTACCTTCTCCACTACGCAATCCGGTTTCCGAGCTGGTCATTGGTGCACCTCCGCCACGCTCAAAGTCATAAACGATATCATAACCACCATCGATAAAATACATTACTGTGCAGCCGTCTTGATCGACCTGGCCAAGGCTTTTGACTCTGTCAATCACAGTATTCTTATCGGCAGACTCAATAGCCTTGGTTTCTCAAATTACTGCCTCGCCTGGTTCACCAACTACTTCTCAGATAGAGATCAGTGTGTCAAATCGCAGGGCCTGTGTCCGGACCTCTGGCAGTCTCTATGGGGGTGCCACAGGGTTCAATTCTCGGGGCGACTCTTCTCTGTATATATTAATGATGTCACTCTTGCTGCTGGTGATTCTCTGGTCCACCTCTACGCAGACAACACCATTCTGTATACTTCTGGCCCTTCTTTGGACACTGTGTAAGCAAACCTCCAGACGAGCTTCAATGCCATAGAACACTCCTTCTGTGGCCTCCAACTGCTTTTCAATGCAAGTAAAACTAAATGCATGCTCTTCAACCGCTGCCCGCACCTGCCCGCCCGACTAGCATCACTACTCTGGCCGGTTCTGTCATAGAATATGTGGACAGCTACAAATACCTAGGTGTCTGGTTAGACTGTAAACTCTCCTTCCAGACTCACATTAAGCATCTCCAATCCAAAATTAAATCTAGAATCTGCTTCCTATTTTGCAAACAAAGCCTCCTTCACTCATGCTGCCAAACATACCCTCGTAAAACTGACTATCCTACTGATCTTTGACTTCGGCAATGTAATATACAAAATATCCTCCAACACTCTACTCAGCAAACTGGATGTAGTCTGTCACAGTGCCATTCGTTTCATCATCAAAGTCACAAACACTACCTACCACTGCGACCTGTATGCTCTCGTTGCCTGGCCCTCACTACATATTCATCGCCAAACCCACTGGCTCCAGGTCATCTATAAGTCTTTGGAAGGTAAAAGCCCCCCCTTATCTCAGCTCACTGGTCACCATAGCAACATCCACCTGTAGCACGCGCTCCAGCAGGTGTATTTCACTGGTCATCCCCAAAGCCAACACTTACTTTGGCGGCCTTTCCATGCAGTTCTCTGCTGCCAATGACTGGAATAAATTGCAAAAATCACTGAAGTTGGAGTCTTATATCTCCCTCTCTAACTTTAAGCATCAGCTGTCAGAGCAGCTTACCTGTACACTGCCAATCTGTAAATAGCACACCCAACTACCTCATCCCCATATTATAACTTACCCTCTTGCTCTTTTGCATCCCAGTATCTCTACTTGCACATCTATCACTCCAGTAGTAATGCTATATTGTAATTATTTTCTCCTCTAGGGCCTATTTATTGCCTTACCTCTCTTCTACATTTGCACACACTGTACATATAATTTTCTATTTTTCTTTTCTTTTGTGTTATTGACTGTACGTTTGTTTATGTGTAACTCTGTGTTGTCGTTTTTTTCGTACTGCTTTGCTTTATCTTGGCCAGGTCACAGTTGTAAATGAAAAATGTGTAAATTTGTTCTCTACTGGCCTACCTGGTTATAAAATAAATAGAAAAGCCTCCAGAGAGTCTCAGCACCGGCTGCTGTCACCGCCGATGACAGAATAGTACCAACAACAACTTGTAGCTACCATCAGGCGCGTCTGTCAAACACCCACGCAAGCATTTGATTGCAAATAATATTCGGGGCGGCAGGGTAGCCTAGTGGTTAGAGTGATGGACTAGCAACCGGAAGGTTCCAAATTCAAAACTCCCGAGCTGGTAAGTCTGTCGTTCTGCCCCTGAAGGGGCAGTTAACCCACTGTTCCTAGGCCGTCATTGAAAATAAGAATGTCTTCTTAACTGACTTGACTAGTTAAATAAAGGTAAAAATATATATATATTTTTCAGACGTAAATATTGTTCCCGTTTCATCTGCAGAAAGGCTAAATTGTATTTTCCCCGTGTATTAGTAGAATTCAAAGAGGATACGTAGCCTCGTTTTTCTAGTTCCAGAACACAGCAGCGGTGAATTGACAGCTTTGAAAGAAAATTGCGATTTTCGTATATGATAGCTACGTTACCTTAACAAACCAAACCGTGCATGTCTTCCGGGAGTCATCTTTAAGGGTGCGTTAGTAAATCAGAGCGTTTCACTCCGGACGCCCCGGCCGAGGAGTAGGTTTGGTTCCAGCGTGCTGACCGCAACCGCAGCGGCCAATTTAATGTTAATTTTCTAAAATGACCGAGCTACTTCTAGACACAAGTGACAGAATACTTCTGAACACGTTGACCATTTTACTCACCCAGCAGAGCTGGTTAGGTTGTTTATGTAATCTAGAGAGTTGGTGACTGTATTTGTGCTGCAGGCAATCATTTAGATATTTTTTTGCCGATGTTTAATTTATCCCGGTCACATTGAACCGGCGTTGCGCATTCATAAATTCAACAGTTATTCTGCTCCCTGGTACTCAGAAAAGAGTGCTCTGGTCGGACTGGACAGAGGGATTTTACAAACGCACAAAGTCAGGTCAACATGACATTTTTCTTCTCGTTTTGGGACACAGTAATATAGTGTATTGTGGCTCGCTTCGGTTTTAACTGAGTAGCAACGTTTGCGGAATCATTTGCTTCCAACAAGTGTGCAAATAGGCATCATGTTAGCCACCGTGCTAGCTAGCTAATCCCGTAGCTACCTGCACTGGATAGCGTTACCGTCGTCAGCTGTCCTGCAACATCAAGGACAGATGACAATTTCACTCCAAATTCTCAAAGAAATCACTATCCAGTTCTATGTTCAGTACATGAGCTAACTAACCTAACTATAAAATGATGGATTCAAAGAGAGACATGAAAGATCAAGGTAAGTTCATAGCTAGATGGGTGGCTTGTTGCTAGCTAACAATAACAGAGCAACAGTAGCCTGCTGCCTGGACATCCACTTGCTAACGTTATGCTACTGCATAATCATCTGATAAACCCAGCTCAATTAACGTAATTTCTAACCATAACGGATAGCAAACAACGTTTTCTTCCTTAAGGTTAGTTGATTATTATGCCATCTCTTGATACAGTATCATATTCATCCACAGTCACTCATTCATAATTCATGAATTGCTCTGTATTTGCCTGGTAGCAGCGTAGGCTAAATCTTAGCCATTGTAACCAGCAAGCTACAATGAAATCATGTCATTATTTTCCCCGAGACAGAATAGTAGTCATGACTCTTTTGGATGACAAAACTGCAATTGATTTCAAAGCTTAATAACAAACCATACATCTCTATTCACAAGGACTACTTTAAAATGTCCACTGATAACGTTACAAAGATTCATTTAGTGGAAGGACTGTGCAAATGTAGACTTTGATAACAGAATTATGGTAAAATCTCCCTCAGGTTTTTATGCCACCATGCTCTGAATTAAGATTCAAAGATATCTGCAGAAAGAATGGGGTGTCAGCTATGACATGCCACCTTGAGTTTGAACAAATCTCTTTTGGTTATTGAGTGAAGTGGATTTGCACCTGGTAATGGAATTACATCATGGGTCCCTGATCTGTACTGCACAATGGACCAGTAACCGGAAGGTTGCAAGTTCTAACCCCCCCAGCTGACAAGGTAGAAATCTGTCGTTCTGCCGCTGAACAAGGCAGTTAACCCACTGTTTCTAGGCCATCATTGAAAATAAGTATTTGTTCTTAACTGACTTGCCTAGTTAAATAAAGGTAAAATAAAAATGTTTCACAAGTTTGGACATCATAGTGCAGAGCAGACTACAATAATATATCCCATTTAGCAGACGCTTTTGTCCAAAGCGACTTACAAGTCGGCTGGGGCCACTACTTTTACATATGGGTGGTCCCAGCGGGAATCGAACCCACGACGCTTGGCGTTGCAAGCGCCATGCTCTACCGACTGAGCCACACAGGACCGTATAGTATAGTTTACTACAGCACATACTGTACTTTTCTTTCCTGTACTGTACTCTACTTAAGTGATAATGCTGAAGAAGCCAGTGTTTGGAGGATATATTGGAACGGGTGTTATTAGGCTGAAGTTGAGGGCCAGCTAACCTTGCCAATATATCCTCCAAACACTGGGTTTGAGGGCATTATCACTTTTATACAACAGGTTACCAACATATTCAAATAATGATTTACATAATTTCATTAAACATTAACATTAATGCAATTAATTAATTTATACTATTTCATCTAGCTACACAAGCAATTATTTATACTATTTCATTCAGCTTGCTACACAAGCCGGAAGGTCGTTCATTCTATTGGTTCAGTTGCCAGAGCAACCGTTCATTCTAAATGTTCGATTGCCATACTCGCTGGCAACATTCTTATCCCTTGCTTGCTTGCTAGCCAACTACGGCTAACTTAGTCACGTCAAAAAGTGCAGCCAGAATAACAGCAAAGTATTTGCATTTGTTTAAGCTGTTTTCTAGGGACATTTATTTGGGTACATCCATAACAATGAGCTAATGAGGTGTGATTTCGTCAGGACACTGTAGTTCAGAGGAGCTAGCCAACAACACCTCTAACACAATCACTTCAAACTAAGGCTGGAAAGACTTCAAACTAGCTGTGCTTCATTTTACATTTTTTCAATTCACATTTATTTGAATATATCCATAAAAATGATGCCAGCTGATTCATGATTTTGACTAGCTGAGAAACGCTCCCTGCCTGTGTCTCGTGTCGTGGAAATTTCCTCTATTTACCAAATCATGAGAGCAAACCACACACACAAGTCAGTTAGTTATCGAAGTCCATCTTTAATTATATGAGCTCTTTCACAACCCTGTCACTCTCAGATCAATTCAGTGTCTATCAATGAATTCTCTGAGAGTCCCTTCCACATTGCAACTGAGAGCCTTTAATAGCAAAAAACACACATAGCTAGACAACATAGACATAATTTATTGTTCAGCTATGCTCTCTTCTCAAACTCAGAACCATAAACCAATCCTCCATATCAACAGGCATATATCAAATCCATCCTATCTTGACAAGATCACAGAGACACACTGACTGGCACACAGACATTGTGGAGCCAAGAGATACACGCTTGACCTCTCCCCTCTCTTCGGCCCAAGCAACTTAGTCTTGACATAGAACAGATACTGCAACCCCGCCACAGTATTATACAAAAACAACATTCTGATGAGAAGTAACTTACAAACATATGATGAATATAAAACATATTACCTATGTTACCAACAAATTCTGATTATTCCCCAACACTTGTCCCAACTCACGACACATTCATTACTATGGGACAGCTGGAGATCAAATTTGAATGTTGCAAATGTCAGAGAGACAAACCGCAAGGTTTATACAAATGTCCGCCGTTGAAAACTAAATGTTACTCTAAAAGAAATGTGAGATAATGTCTAGATTCTTTTTATAGTGGAGACCAAGTTTATACATTGCCTGGCTGGGCTGATGAGACCGTGGATTGTGCAGTCAGATGGAACAGAGTAAATAGGCATTTTAACATCATATTTTTAGCCGGGGGTAACTTGTGAAACAGACACTGTCTGGAATGCGTTTTTTAACCAATCAGCTCTACTCACTGTACAGTACTGTACTCAGTACTCTACTCAAATCAAATTTATTTATATAGCCCTTCATACATCAGCTGATATCTCAAAGTGCTGTACAGAAACCCAGCCTAAAACCCCAAACAGCAAGCAATGCAGGTGTAGAAGCACGGTGGCTAGGAAAAACTCCCTAGAAAGGCCAAAACCTAGGAAGAAGCCTAGAGAGGAACCAGGCTATGTGGGGTGGCCAGTCCTCTTCTGGCTGTGCTGGGTGGAGATTATAACATGGCCAATATGTTCAAATGTTCATAAATGACCAGCATGGTCAAATAATAATAATCACAGGCAGAACAGATGAAACTGGAGCAGCAGCACGGCCAGGTGGACTGGGAACAGCAAGGAGTCATCATGCCAGGTAGTCCTGAGGCATGGTCCGAGGGCTCAGGTCCTCCGAGAGAGAGAAAGAAAGAGGGAATTAGAGAGAGCATACTTAAATTCACACAGGACACAGAATAGGACAGGAGAAGTACTCCAGATATAACAAACTGACCCTAGCCCCCCGACACATAAACTACTGCAGCATAAATACTGGAGGCATAAACCGAATACCCATACTAGCGTAGGACATACATAAACTGAATACCCATACTAGCGTAGCACATACATAAACCGAATACCCATACTAGCGTAGGACATACATAAACCGAATACCCATACTAGCGTAGGACATACATAAACTGAATACCCATACTAGCGTAGGACATACACAAGACATACTGTTTAGCCGTTTAGTAAACAGTATGAAGTGTACCGACTAGCTAGGTAGGTGGGGCCGAGTGCATGTAGATTTTTCCGAATTCAACAGACAAACTAAACCAATCCAAATCAAATGGACTGATTAACATGTCATCAATAACAAAGCCACGTCCCCAGGTCCCTGTGCCGACATATTCAGAACTCTAAAGGTTCTGGAGTTGAGTCACACTGATTCAACTCCAGCCACTTTAATAATGGGAATTGATGGGAAATGATGGGAAATATATCACTAGCCACTTTAAACAATGCTACCTAATATAATGTTTACATAACATACATTATTCATATCATATGTATACGTATATACTGTACTCTATATCATCTACTGCATCTTTATGTAATACCTGTATCACTAGCCACTTTAACTATGCCACTTTGTTTACATACTCATCTCATATGTATATACTGTACTCGATACCATCTACTGTATCTTGCCTATGCTGCTCTGCACCATCACTCATTCATATATCCTTATGTACATATTCTTTATCCTCTTACACTGTGTATAAGAACAGTAGTTTAGGAATTGTTAGTTAGATTACTTGTTGGTTATTACTGCATTGTCGGAACTAGAAGCACAAGCATTTCGCTACACTCGCATTAACATCTGCTAACCATGTGTATGTGACAAATTTGATTTGATTTAAAAGCTCTGACGAAGGTGTTGGTAAAATTATGATTAAATGACTGAACAAATCATTTTAAATGGAACTGTAACTAAGTAAACTTATACTCTGTTTTATTATATCTGATTAACAATGTGAGTTCATACGATGGGATTGTGTGACACGGACAAGGAGTAATTAAAGTTAATGAACACCATTCCAACTAGGAAGAAACGAATGGGTAATGGACTGTGAAAACAGATAAGGTCGTTACCCTATGGTTGAACCTACAGAAACTTAGCTCTGGGGTTTTTAGATAACCAAGGAATGCACTCACCGTCTTTTCTGTTAATTAGAACTGTCAGCTCAGTGGTGATCGATAATGTTAAGGGGTCAAAAGTTACCTGGGAGTGTGTTAGAATGAACACCTCACTTTGTCCCGGTTGAGAGGAGGGGATTCTGTTAAAACAATGAAATGACGTCATGACTTGTATATAAACTGTTGCTTGTGGTGAAGTGGCAGCGCGCTTTGAGAATAAATTCTGTTACCTATTATTAAAAAGACTGGTCTCCATCTATTTTATGCAAACAAGGATCTTACAAATTCTCATGAAATAGATTAAGGGTTATCAATTAATGAAAGCACATTGGCATAATTAAATGACAGTAACAGAAGGCCAAGAGAACAATAAACGCTTTTCAAAGGAGGGTAAAAATAAAAGATGTAGCCTACAACGCAATACTCCGGATCTTCTTAAGGAGAACAAAAATGACTTGGTCGCCATTTGAACACGACAGAGGCTTTGGGCATCTTCCCAATTGACTAGCCTAGGTTTGTTGTTTGGTTACTTGAAGAAAATCAGGGCCTATCACTCGCAGCCATCTCTTCCAATGCATTGTGGGAAAGTGTGCATCTAATTCTACTAGATCAGTGGTTCCCAAACTTTTTATAGTCCCGTACCCCTTCAAACATTCAACCTCCAGCTGCGTACCCCCTCTAGCACCAGGGTCAGCACACTCTCAAATGTTGATTCTTGCCATCATTGTAACCCTGCCACACACACTATACAAAACATTTATTAAACATAAGAATGAGTGAGTTTCTCACAACCTAGCTCGTGGGAAGTTTTTTTATATTTATTTTATTTCACCTTTATTTAACCAGGTAGGCTAGTTGAGAATAACTTCTCATTTACAACTGTGACCTGGCCAAGATCAAGCAAAGCAGTGCAACACAAACAACAACACAGTTACACATGGAATAAACAAACATACAATCAATAATACAGTAGAAAAATTGGAAAGTCTATATACAGTGTGTGCAAATGGCATGAGGTAGGCAATAAATAGGCCATAGTAGCGAAGTAATTACAATTTAACACTGGAGTGATAGATGTGCAGATGATGATGTGCAATTAGAAATTCTGGTGTGAGGTAGGCAGATTGGGTGGGCTATTTACAGATGGGCTATGTACAGCTGCAGCGATTGGATTGCTGATATTTAAAGTTAGTGAGGAAAATATAAGTCTCCAGCTTCAGCAAAAAAAATGTTTTTATTTTTTTGCAATTCGTTCCAGTCATTGGCAGCAGAGAACTAGAAGGAAAGGCGGCCAAAGGAGGTGTTGGCTTTGGGGATGACCAGTGGAGCGCGTGCTACGAGTTGGTGTTGTTATCGTAACCAGTGAGCTGAGATCAGGCGGAGCTTTACCTAGCAAAGACTTATAAATGTCCTGGAGCCAGTGGTTATGGCGACGAAAATGTAGCGAGGGCCAGAGCGTACAGGTCGCAGTGGTGGGTAATATATGGGGCTTTGGTGACAAAACGGCTGGCTCAGTGATAGACTGCATCCAGTTTGCTGAGTAGAGTGTTGGAGGCTATTTTGTGAATGACATCGTCGAGGATCGGTAGGATTGTCAGTTTTACTTGGGTATGTTTGGCGGCGTGAGTGAAGGAGACTTTGTTGCAAAATAAAATGCTGATTCTAGATTTAATTTTGGATTGGAGATGTTTAATATGAGTCTGGAAGGAGAGTTTACAGTCTAGCCAGACACCTAGAATATGTGGACAACTACAAATACAAAGTCTATTCACAAATTCTAAGAACCGTCCAGAGTAGTGATGCTAGTCAGGCGGGCGGGTGCGGGCAGCGAACGGTTGAAAAGCATGCATTTAGTTTTACTAGCGTTTAAGAGCAGTTGGAAGCCACGGAAGGAGTGTTGTATTGCATTGAAGCTCGTTTGGAGGTTTGTTAACTTAGGGTATGTGGGACGCAACTCGCCAACAGCCAGTGAAATTGCAGGGCACCAAATTCAAAACAACAGAAATCCCATAATTAAAATTCCTTAAACATACAAGTATTTTACACCATTTTAAATATATACTTGTTGTAAATCCAGCTACAGTGTCCGATTTCAAAAAGGCTTTACAACGAAAGCACACCAAACGATTAAGTTAGGTCAGAGCCAAGTCACAGAAAAATACAGCCATTTTTCCAGCCAAAGAGAGGAGTCACAAAAAGCAGAAAGAGATAAAAGTAATCACTAACCTTTGATGATCTTCATCAGATGACACTCATAGGACTTCATGTTACACAATACATGTGTGTTTTGTTCTTTAAAGTTCATATTTCAATCCAAAAATCTCAGTTTACGTTGGCTCGTTATTTTCAGTAGTTCCAAAACATCCGGTGATTTTGCAGAGAGCCAAATCAATTTACAGAAATACTCATAATAAACATTTGATCAAAGATACAAGTGTTATACATAGAATTTTAATGCAACCGCTGTGTCAGATTTCAAAAAACTTTACGGAAAAAGCACACCATGCAATAATCTGAGTACAGCGCTCAGAGACCAAAATATCCGCCATGTGTAGTCAACAGAAGTCAGAAATTGCATATTCTAGCTTTTATGGCTGAGTAGCAGGCAGTTTAATTTGGGCACGCTATTCATCCAAAATTCCCAATGCTGCCCCCTACCCTAGAGAAGTTAACACAGTGTCCAAAGAAGGGCCAGATGTATACAGAATGGTGTCCTCTACGTACAGGTGGATTGGGGAGTCACCCGCAGCAAGAGCGACATCGTTGATATATACAGAGAAAAGAGTCGGCCCGAGAATTGAACCCTGTGGTACCCCCATAGAGACTGTGCCAGAGGTCCGGACAACAGGCCCTCCGATTTGGCACACTGAACTCTGTCTGAGAAGTAGTTCGTGATCCAGGCGAAGCAGTCATTTGAGAAATCAAGGCTGTTGAGTCTGCCGATATGAATGCGGTGATTGACCGAGGTCGAAAGCCTTGGCCAGGTCGATGTACTGTGCAGCCACCTTCAATCTTTTATTGATGGCGGTTATGATATCGCTTAGTACCTTGAGCGTGGCTGTGGTGCACCCGTGACCAGCTCGGAAACCGGGTTGCACATCGGAGAAGGTACGGTGGGATACAAAATGGTCAGTGATCTGTTTATTAACTTGTCTTTCGAAGACTTTAGAAAGGCAGGATAGACTGGATATAGGTCTATAACAGTTTGGGTCTAGAGTGTCACTCCCTTTGGAGAGAGGGATGACCGCGGCAGCTTTCCAATCTTTAGGGATCTCAGACGATACGAAAGAGTTTGAACAGACTGGTAATAGGGGTTGCAACCATGGCGGCGGATAATTTTAGAAAGAGAGGGTCCAGATTGTCTAGCCCAGCTGATTTGTACGGGTCCAGTATTTGCAGCTCTTTCAGTGACAAAGAGCTTTTATAGGACCAGGACACAAGTAATAATATAATAAATAATTTTGGTCATTATTTAACCATCTTACATATAAAACCTTATTTGTTCATTGACAATTGTAAATAACTCACCACAGGTTAATGAGAAGTGTGTGCTTGAAAGGGTGCACATAACTATGCAATGTTGGGTTGTATTGGAGAGAGTCTCAGTCTTAAATAATTTTCCACACCGGTACCGAGGCAGTATGGAGGCTATATACAGGGGGTACCGGTACCGAGTCAGTGTGCAGGTTAGTTGAGGTAATTTGTACATCTAGGTAGGGGTGAAGTGACTATGCATAGATAATAAACAGCGAGTAGCAGCAGTTTACAAAAGGAAGGGGGTGTGGGGTAAATGTAAATTGTCTGGTGGCGATTTTATTAATTGAAACAATTATGTTAGGTCTTCACCAAACCACAATAAGCACAGCCATTTTCCAGCAAAATATAGCATTCACAAAAAGCATAAATAAAGATAAAATGAATCACTAACCTTGAATTATCGTCATCAGATGACACTCATAGGACTTCATGTTACACAATACATGCATGTTTTGTTTGATAAAGTTCATATTTATATAAAAAAATCTGAGTTTACATTGGCTATTTAGATTCACTAGTTCCAAAAACATGAAGTGATTTTGCATAGCCACATCGTTTCAACAGAAATACTCATCATAAATGTAGATGATAATACAAGTTATACACATGGAATTATAGATATACCTCTCCCTAATGCAACCGCTGTGTCAGATTTCAGAAAAAGTTTACGGAAAAAGCAATCCATGCAATAATCTGAGACGGCACTCAGAACAGTAGCCAAATTAGCCTCCATGTTGGAGTCAACAGAAATCAGAAAATACATGAAATGTTTCCTTACCTTTGAGGAACTTCATCAGAATGCAGTCCTAGAAATCCCAGGTCCACAATAAATGCTTGATTTGTTCGAAAATGTCAGTTATTTATGTCCAATTAGCTACTTTGGTTAGCGTGTTTGGTAAACAATTCCAAAGTCACAAAGCACGTCCAATATAACGTGACGAAATGTCCAAAAGTTCCGTAACAGTCAGTAGAAACACGTCAAACGATGTACTGAATCAATCTTTAGAATGTTGTATACATATCTTGAATAACGTTTTCTTCCACTTTGACATTGAGTATTGTGTGTAGATCGTTGACAAAAAAGAACTAAATACATTTTAATCCCACTTTGTAACAAAACAAAATGTGGAAAAAGTCAAGGGGTGCTTTTTGAAGGCACTGTATAAGCTGAACATAACAGTATGCTAGTGGAAGGGAGGACAGTAGCAGGTGACCCAACTGTGGCTTATGGTTTCCCATTGTAGTAATTTTGTTTTTTGGTAATTCCCTTAACAATTTGGCAACAGAATTATGAGTTTTAAGCACTTAATAATGAATAAACAAAATTGGTATCAGTAAAATCACTAACTAATTGGTAGGTCTTGTTACTTCTGTGAACTTTCATTATCCTCCCTCCTCATGAGGGACAAAAATGTGAAAATATCTTAAAGATGAGGTGAGTTTTTGGTAACGGATGCACAAGGCAATATTTCTTAAACATACAGAAGATAAACCATATCTCAAACTAAATCTAAGTGTTGATATTAGTTGACTGGGGTCTTTAAGGGAACTACAAATGTTGCTCATGCGCACAGTGCAATAGCACTACAAAAACATCTTTCTTCAGACACCCACATACAGGTCCAAAAATCACTGTTACGGGTATCGTCTCATGCAAGACAAAGGAAATCTCCTCAGCTGTTCATGTGGGAAAGCCTACGTAGGACAAACACAAATACATTTAAAACAATGCATTGCTGAACACAGCTCAATCAGGTGTAAGAACACTGACTATCCAGTAGCAGCTCACTTTGTTGATGCTAACCATCCCATCTCCTCCCTCAAAAACACAGCCATTGAGCATGTTGCTCTACCAAGGACAGGTAACATCGCGATCCTACTACTAGACCTCTCCAAAAGATGGCGCCAACAGAGATTGCCGACCTCACTTCTAGTCCTTAGGAAACTTGCAGTGTTTTGTTATGTATTATTTCTTACTTTGTTAACCCAGAAAATCTGAAGTGTTATTACATACATCGGAGCGACGTCAAACTTACCAGCACTGCGACCAAGAATAAGACTTTGCCGAAGTGGATCCTTTGTCCAAACCACCCAGGGCATTTGAAATGCTTCCAGAGGCTGACCCAAAGCAACGTCCCCGCAGAAGAGGGAGACGGAGCGGCCTTCTGGTCAGACTTCGGAGGCGCGCACACCACCCACTACTTCCGAGTATATTACTCGCTAATGTCCAGTCTCTAGATAACGAGGTAGATGAAATTAGGGCCAGGGTTGCTTTCCAGAGAGACATCAGGGATTGTATTATTCTCTGTTTCATGGAAACATGGCTCTGGGGACATGCTGTCGGAGTCGGTACAGCCACCGGGATTCTTGGTGCTTCGCGCAGACAGAAATAAACATCTCTCCGGAAAGAAGAAGGGCGGGGGTGTATGTGTCATGATTAATGACCCATGGTGTAATTGTAACAACATACAGGAACTCAACCTGACCTAGAATACCTCGCAATCAAATGCCGACTGTATTATCCCCCAGGAGAATTATCGTTGGTTATTGTCACAGCCGTGTATATCCCTCAAGCCGATACCACAACGGCCCTCAAGGAACTTCCCTGGTCTCTATGTATGTAAACTGGAAACCATGTATCTTGAGGGTGCATTTATTGTAGCTGGGGATTTTAACAAAGCAAATTAGAGAACAAGGCTACCTAAATTCTATCAGCATATTGATTGTAGCACTCACGCAGGCAAAACACAGGATCACTGCTACTCTAACTTCCATGATGCATACAAGGCCCTCCTTTCGGCAAATCTGACCGCGACTCCATTTTGCACCTCCTTTCCTATAGGCAGAAACTCAAACCCTGGTCTGACCAATTGGAATCCACGCTTCAAGATTGTTTTGATCACGTGGACTGGGACATGTTCCGGGTGGCCTCAGAGAATAATATTGATTTATAAGCTGATTCGGCGAGTGAGTTTATAAGTAACACTGAAACATGCATAAGAGCGCCAGCTGTTCCAGACGACTGTGTGATCACACTCTCCGTAACCGTTGTGGCCTTTAAACATGTCAACATTCACAAGGCCGCAGGACATACGGATTACCAGGACGTGTATTGCGAGCATGTGCTGACCTACTGGCAAGTGTCTTCACTGACATTTTCAACCTCTCCCTGTCCGAGTCTGTAATACCAACATGTTTCAAGCAGACCACCATAGTCCCTGTGCCCAAGAACACTAAGGTAACCTGCCTAAATGACTACCGACACGTGGCACTCACATCTGTATCCATGAAGTGCTTTGAAAGTCTGGTTATGGCTCACATTAACACCATTATTCCAGAAACCCTTGATCCACTACAATTTGCTTACAGTTCCACAGATGATGCAATCTCTATTGCACTCCACACTGCCCTTTCACACCTGGAACAAAGGAACACATATGTGAGAATGCTATTCATTGACTACAGCTCAGCGTTCACCACCATAGTGCCCTCGAAGCTCATCAATAAGCTAAGGACCCTGGGACTAAACACCACCCTTTGCAACTGGATCCTGGACTTCCTGATGGGCTGCCCCCCAGGTGGTAAGGGTAGGAAATACAGTCATGGCCAATAGTTGAGAATTACACAAATATACATTTTCACGTAGTCTGTTGCCTCAGTTGGTATGATGGCAATTTGCAAATTTGCATATACTCCAGAATGTTATGAAGAGTGATCAGATGAATTGCAGTTAATTGCAAAGTCCCTCTTTGGCAATTAAATGAACTGAATCCCCACAACATTTCCACTGCATTTCAGCCTTGCCACAGAAGGACCAGCTGACATGTGTAAGTGTTGACGAGGACAAGGCTGGAGATCACTGTGTCATGCTGATTGAGTTCGAATAACAGACTGGAAGCTTCAAAATGAGGGTGGTGCTTGGAATCATTGTTCTTCCTCTGTCAACCATGGTTACCTGCAAGGAAACGCGTGCCGTCATCATTGCTTTCCTCAAAAAAGGGCTTCACAGGCAAGGATATTGCTGCCAGTAAGATTGCACCTAAATCAACCATTTATCGGATAATCAAGAACTTCAAGGAGAGCACTTCAATGGTTGTGAAGAAGGCTTCAAGGCGCCCGAGAAAGTCCAGCAAGCGCTAGGACTGTCTCCTAAAGTTGATTCAGCTGCAGCATCGGGGCACCACCAGTACAGAGCTTGCTCAGGAATGGCAGAGTGAGGTGAATACTTTTGGAGGATGGCCTGGTGTCAAGAAGGGCAGCAAAGAAGCCTCTTCTCTCCAGAGAAAACATCAGGGACAGACTGATATTCTGCAAAAGGTACAGGAATTGGACTGCTGAGGACTGGGGTAAAGTTATTTTTCTGATGAATCTCCTTTCCGATTGTTTGGGGCATCCGGAAAAAAGTTTGTCCGGAGATGAGCGCTACCATCAGTCCTGTCTCATGCCAACAGTAAAGCATCCTGAGACCATTCATGTGTGGGGTTGCTTCTCAGCCAAGGGAGTGGCCTCACTCACAATTTTGCCTAAGAACACAGCCATGACTAAAGAATGGTACCAACACATCCTCCGAGAGCAACTTCTCCCAACCATCCAGGAACAGTTTTCTCTCTACGTGATCAAGACAAAGGAGATGATTGTAGACTACAGGAAAAGAAGGACCGAGCACGCCCCCATTCTCATCGATGGTGCTGTAGTGGAGCAGGTTGAGCGCTTCAATTTCTCTGTCCACATCACCAACAAACTTTCATGGTCCAAACACACTAAGACAGTCGTGAAGAAAAGCCTATTCCCCTTCAGGAGACTGAATAGATTTGGCATGGGTCCTCAGATCCTCAATGTTCTACAGCTGCGACATCGTGATAATCCTGTCTGGTTGCTTCACTACCTGGTATGGCAACTGCTCGTCCTCTGACTGCAAGACACTACAGAGGGTAGTGCATACGGCCCAGTATATCACTGGGGCCAAGCTTCCTGCCATCCAGGACCTCTTTACCAGGTGGTGTCAGAGGAAGACCCTAACAATTGTCTGACTCGAGCCACCCTAGTCATAGACTGTTCCCTCTGCTACCACACGACAAGCGGTACCGGAGTGCATTAGGCTTCATAACAGCTTCTACCCTCCAATCCACAAGACTCCTGAGAAGCTAATCGAAGGGCTACCCAGACTATTTGCATTGCCCCTCCCCCTGTATTTTCCGATGCTGCTACTATCTATGCATAGTCACTTTAATAACTTTAATAACTCTACATGTACATATTACCTCGACTAACCGGTGCCCCCGCACATGGACTCTGTACCGATACTCCCTGTATGAAGCCTCGCCATTGTTATTTTACAGCTGCTGTTTAATTATTTGTTACTTTTATTTCTTATTTTTTACTTAACTCTTATTTTTCTTAAAATTGCATTGTTGGTTAAGGGCTTGAAAGTAAGCATTTCACTAAGGTCTACCTGTTGTATTCAGCATTTCACCAAGGTCTACCTGTTGTATTCAGCATTTCACCAAGGTCTACCTGTTGTATTCAGCATTTCACCAAGGTCTACTACACCTGTTGTTTTCGGCGCATGTGTCAAATAAGATTTGATTTGATATCCCCCACTCTGATTCACACACTAGTTTTATCTTCTTCTCCTCCTTTATATCCCAGAAACCGAGAGAGTCTCCAAGGTGACAGCTGTGCTGCTGAAGTCCCGGACAGGAGAGTTTGATCTGGAATCTATTCTGTTCCTGAAGCTCCGAGGTCTCGGTAAAATCAGATTACATAATTGTCACCTTGTAATCTAGCCAGAACCAGACGCTAGATAGAGGAGTTTGTTGTTGTCGTCATACTTTTTGTTCTCTAGAATAGCACTCTCCAGCTTCATCTTGGCTGCTTCACATCATAAGCTTGTTGCCAACTTGATATTGTAGCTTCTTTGTAAGCCCTTTCGTTTAACACGTGGTGGTGTGTGATTGTGAAGGTTTTGTAATAAGAGGGCGTGTCCTATGATTTTCTGTTCTCCAGGGATCTATGATCTAGGCTGTATCGGGGACTGTATAAATCTGGAGAGACTGGATCTGTCTGGTAACAACATCACTAACCTGGCTCCACTCTCTTCTCTGAGACTACTACAGATACTCAATGTGTCAGCCAACAGGATCTCTAACTTAGGTACAGAGTTTTACAATACACAACTGCATGTGAAACTGTCACGGGATGCGTTCGTTCACTGTTTCCATTGTGCTGTTACAACACAGATATAGTACAAGTCAAGTGTGACGGTGTGGAAATGTTTGGTTGGTGGTCAGCTGTGATGGTAATCTTTAAAGATGAAATCCACATTAGGGGAAACAGTGCGACTGGTCGCTCTAACGCCTTTCTTTTTGTTTTGTTTACGAACTGAGGTGTTGTAATATCCCAAACGAACATGGCGGTTTCTCCAGTAACGATTCCAGCTTTAAATGTTTTTATGTTTTGTCTGCTTCCAGAAGACATTTCCTGCTGTGACAGTTTACAGAGCCTAAATGTGGCTGGGAACCTCATATCCAGGTAAATATTTACTATTTACAATACTGTGAGAACGGTGTAGGCCTGATAAGTGCTGATAATACCAGGTCTAATACCAGGTCTAATACCAGGTCTAATACCAGTGTAGGTCTAATAACAGGTCTAATACCAGTGTAGGTCTAATAACAGGTCTAATACCAGTGTAGGTCTAATACCAGGTCTAATACCAGTGTAGGTCTAATACCAGGTCTAATACCAGGTCTAATACCAGTGTAGGTCTAATAACAGGTCTAATACCAGTGTAGGTCTAATAACAGTGTAGGTCTAATACCAGGTCTAATTACAGTGTAGGTCTAATAACAGGTCTAATACCAGTGTAGGTCTAATTACAGGTCTAATACCAGTGTAGGTCTAATTACAGGTCTAATAACAGGTCTAATACCAGTGTAGGTCTAATACCAGTGTAGGTCTAATACCAGTGTAGGTCTAATACCAGTGTAGGTCTAATACCAGTGTAGGTCTAATACCAGGTCTAATACCAGTGTCGGTCTAATACCAGTGTCGGTCTAATACCAGTGTCGGTCTAATACCAGTGTCGGTCTAATTACAGTGTAGGTCTAATAACAGCTCTAATAACAGCTCTAATACCAGTGTAGGTCTAATACCAGTGTCGGTCTAATACCAGTGTCGGTCTAATACCAGTGTCGGTCTAATACCAGTGTCGGTCTAATACCAGTGTCGGTCTAATTACAGGTCTAATACCAGTGTCGGTCTAATACCAGTGTCGGTCTAATACCAGTGTCGGTCTAATACCAGTGTAGGTCTAATACCAGTGTCGGTCTAATACCAGGTCTAATACCAGTGTCGGTCTAATTACAGGTCTAATACCAGTGTCGGTCTAATTACAGGTCTAATACCAGTGTAGGTCTAATTACAGGTCTAATACCAGTGTAGGTCTAATTACAGGTCTAATACCAGTGTAGGTCTAATTACAGGTCTAATACCAGTGTAGGTCTAATAACAGGTCTAATTACAGGTCTAATAACAGGTCTAATACCAGTGTAGGTCTAATACCAGTGTAGGTCTAATACCAGGTCTAATAACAGGTCTAATACCAGTGTCGGTCTAATACCAGTGTAGGTCTAATTACAGGTCTAATACCAGTGTAGGTCTAATACCAGTGTAGGTCTAATTACAGGTCTAATACCAGTGTCGGTCTAATTACAGGTCTAATACCAGTGTCGGTCTAATTACAGGTCTAATACCAGTGTCGGTCTAATTACAGGTCTAATACCAGTGTCGGTCTAATTACAGGTCTAATACCAGTGTAGGTCTAATTACAGGTCTAATACCAGTGTAGGTCTAATACCAGTGTAGGTCTAATTACAGGTCTAATACCAGTGTAGGTCTAATTACAGGTCTAATACCAGTGTAGGTCTAATTACAGGTCTAATACCAGTGTAGGTCTAATTACAGGTCTAATACCAGTGTAGGTCTAATTACAGGTCTAATACCAGTGTAGGTCTAATTACAGGTCTAATACCAGTGTAGGTCTAATTACAGGTCTAATACCAGTGTAGGTCTAATTACAGGTCTAATACCAGTGTAGGTCTAATTACAGGTCTAATACCAGTGTAGGTCTAATTACAGGTCTAATACCAGTGTAGGTCTAATTACAGGTCTAATACCAGTGTAGGTCTAATTACAGGTCTAATACCAGTGTAGGTCTAATTACAGGTCTAATACCAGTGTAGGTCTAATTACAGGTCTAATACCAGTGTAGGTCTAATTACAGGTCTAATACCAGTGTAGGTCTAATTACAGGTCTAATACCAGTGTAGGTCTAATTACAGGTCTATAACAGGTCTAATACCAGTGTCGGTCTAATTACAGGTCTAATACCAGTGTCGGTCTAATACCAGTGTAGGTCTAATTACAGGTCTAATACCAGTGTAGGTCTAATTACAGGTCTATAACAGGTCTAATACCAGTGTCGGTCTAATTACAGGTCTAATACCAGTGTCGGTCTAATACCAGTGTCGGTCTAATACCAGTGTCGGTCTAATTACAGGTCTAATACCAGTGTAGGTCTAATACCAGTGTCGGTCTAATACCAGTGTCGGTCTAATACCAGTGTAGGTCTAATTACAGGTCTAATACCAGTGTAGGTCTAATTACAGGTCTAATACCAGTGTAGGTCTAATAACAGGTCTAATTACAGGTCTAATACCAGTGTAGGTCTAATACCAGTGTCGGTCTAATTACAGGTCTAATACCAGTGTAGGTCTAATTACAGGTCTAATACCAGTGTAGGTCTAATTACAGGTCTAATACCAGTGTAGGTCTAATTACAGGTCTAATACCAGTGTAGGTCTAATTACAGGTCTATAACAGGTCTAATACCAGTGTCGGTCTAATTACAGGTCTAATACCAGTGTAGGTCTAATTACAGGTCTAATACCAGTGTC
This sequence comes from Oncorhynchus masou masou, assembly GCF_036934945.1. Taxonomy (NCBI): domain Eukaryota; kingdom Metazoa; phylum Chordata; class Actinopteri; order Salmoniformes; family Salmonidae; genus Oncorhynchus; species Oncorhynchus masou. The sequence goes on from NC_088226.1 coordinate 75,280,186, forward strand.
GGTCTAATTACAGGTCTAATACCAGTGTAGGTCTAATACCAGTGTCGGTCTAATACCAGTGTCGGTCTAATTACAGGTCTAATACCAGTGTCGGTCTAATACCAGTGTCGGTCTAATTACAGGTCTAATACCAGTGTAGGTCTAATACCAGTGTAGGTCTAATACCAGTGTCGGTCTAATACCAGTGTAGGTCTAATACCAGTGTAGGTCTAATACCAGTGTCGGTCTAATACCAGTGTAGGTCTAATTACAGGTCTAATACCAGTGTAGGTCTAATTACAGGTCTAATACCAGTGTCGGTCTAATTACAGGTCTATAACAGGTCTAATACCAGTGTCGGTCTAATACCAGTGTAGGTCTAATTACAGGTCTAATTACAGGTCTAATACCAGTGTAGGTCTAATACCAGTGTAGGTCTAATAACAGGTCTAATACCAGTGTAGGTCTAATACCAGTGTCGGTCTAATACCAGTGTAGGTCTAATTACAGGTCTAATACCAGTGTAGGTCTAATTACAGGTCTAATACCAGTGTAGGTCTAATTACAGGTCTAATACCAGTGTAGGTCTAATTACAGGTCTAATTACAGGTCTATAACAGGTCTAATACCAGTGTCGGTCTAATTACAGGTCTAATACCAGTGTAGGTCTAATACCAGTGTAGGTCTAATACCAGTGTCGGTCTAATTACAGGTCTAATACCAGTGTAGGTCTAATTACAGGTCTAATACCAGTGTAGGTCTAATTACAGGTCTAATACCAGTGTAGGTCTAATTACAGGTCTAATACCAGTGTAGGTCTAATACCAGTGTCGGTCTAATTACAGGTCTAATACCAGTGTAGGTCTAATACCAGTGTAGGTCTAATACCAGTGTAGGTCTAATTACAGGTCTAATACCAGTGTAGGTCTAATTACAGGTCTAATACCAGTGTAGGTCTAATTACAGGTCTAATACCAGTGTAGGTCTAATACCAGTGTAGGTCTAATTACAGGTCTAATACCAGTGTAGGTCTAATTACAGGTCTAATACCAGTGTAGGTATAATACCAGTGTAGGTCTAATACCAGTGTAGGTCTAATACCAGTGTAGGTCTAATAACAGGTCTAATACCAGTGTAGGTCTAATTACAGGTCTAATACCAGTGTAGGTCTAATAACAGGTCTAATACCAGTGTCGGTCTAATTACAGGTCTAATACCAGTGTAGGTCTAATTACAGGTCTAATACCAGTGTAGGTCTAATACCAGTGTAGGTCTAATTACAGGTCTAATACCAGTGTAGGTCTAATTACAGGTCTAATACCAGTGTAGGTCTAATTACAGGTCTAATACCAGTGTAGGTCTAATTACAGGTCTAATACCAGTGTAGGTCTAATTACAGGTCTAATACCAGTGTAGGTCTAATTACAGGTCTAATACCAGTGTAGGTCTAATTACAGGTCTAATACCAGTGTAGGTCTAATTACAGGTCTAATACCAGTGTAGGTCTAATTACAGGTCTAATACCAGTGTAGGTCTAATTACAGGTCTAATACCAGTGTAGGTCTAATTACAGGTCTAATACCAGTGTAGGTCTAATTACAGGTCTAATACCAGTGTAGGTCTAATTACAGGTCTAATACCAGTGTAGGTCTAATTACAGGTCTAATACCAGTGTAGGTCTAATTACAGGTCTATAACAGGTCTAATACCAGTGTCGGTGTAATTACAGGTCTAATTCCAGTGTAGGTCTAATTACAGGTCTAATACCAGTGTAGGTCTAATTACAGGTCTATAACAGGTCTAATACCAGTGTCGGTCTAATTACAGGTCTAATACCAGTGTCGGTCTAATACCAGTGTCGGTCTAATACCAGTGTCGGTCTAATACCAGTGTCGGTCTAATTACAGGTCTAATACCAGTGTAGGTCTAATACCAGTGTCGGTCTAATACCAGTGTCGGTCTAATACCAGTGTAGGTCTAATTACAGGTCTAATACCAGTGTAGGTCTAATTACAGGTCTAATACCAGTGTCGGTCTAATACCAGTGTCGGTCTAATACCAGTGTCGGTCTAATTACAGGTCTAATACCAGTGTCGGTCTAATACCAGTGTAGGTCTAATTACAGGTCTAATACCAGTGTAGGTCTAATTACAGGTCTAATACCAGTGTAGGTCTAATTACAGGTCTAATACCAGTGTAGGTCTAATACCAGTGTCGGTCTAATACCAGTGTCGGTCTAATACCAGTGTCGGTCTAATACCAGTGTCGGTCTAATACCAGTGTAGGTCTAATTACAGGTCTAATACCAGTGTAGGTCTAATACCAGTGTCGGTCTAATACCAGTGTCGGTCTAATTACAGGTCTAATACCAGTGTCGGTCTAATACCAGTGTCGGTCTAATACCAGTGTCGGTCTAATTACAGGTCTAATACCAGTGTAGGTCTAATACCAGTGTCGGTCTAATACCAGTGTCGGTCTAATTACAGGTCTAATACCAGTGTCGGTCTAATACCAGTGTCGGTCTAATACCAGTGTCGGTCTAATTACAGGTCTAATACCAGTGTAGGTCTAATACCAGTGTCGGTCTAATACCAGTGTCGGTCTAATACCAGTGTCGGTCTAATACCAGTGTCGGTCTAATACCAGTGTAGGTCTAATTACAGGTCTAATACCAGTGTAGGTCTAATACCAGTGTCGGTCTAATACCAGTGTCGGTCTAATACCAGTGTAGGTCTAATTACAGGTCTAATACCAGTGTAGGTCTAATTACAGGTCTAATACCAGTGTAGGTCTAATAACAGGTCTAATTACAGGTCTAATACCAGTGTAGGTCTAATACCAGTGTCGGTCTAATACCAGTGTAGGTCTAATTACAGGTCTAATACCAGTGTAGGTCTAATTACAGGTCTAATACCAGTGTAGGTCTAATTACAGGTCTAATACCAGTGTAGGTCTAATTACAGGTCTATAACAGGTCTAATACCAGTGTCGGTCTAATTACAGGTCTAATACCAGTGTAGGTCTAATTACAGGTCTAATACCAGTGTCGGTCTAATTACAGGTCTAATACCAGTGTAGGTCTAATACCAGTGTCGGTCTAATACCAGTGTCGGTCTAATTACAGGTCTAATACCAGTGTAGGTCTAATACCAGTGTCGGTCTAATACCAGTGTAGGTCTAATACCAGTGTAGGTCTAATACCAGTGTCGGTCTAATACCAGTGTAGGTCTAATTACAGGTCTAATACCAGTGTAGGTCTAATTACAGGTCTAATACCAGTGTCGGTCTAATTACAGGTCTATAACAGGTCTAATACCAGTGTCGGTCTAATTACAGGTCTAATTACAGGTCTAATACCAGTGTAGGTCTAATACCAGTGTAGGTCTAATAACAGGTCTAATACCAGTGTAGGTCTAATTACAGGTCTAATACCAGTGTAGGTCTAATTACAGGTCTAATACCAGTGTAGGTCTAATACCAGTGTCGGTCTAATTACAGGTCTAATACCAGTGTAGGTCTAATACCAGTGTAGGTCTAATACCAGTGTAGGTCTAATTACAGGTCTAATACCAGTGTAGGTCTAATTACAGGTCTAATACCAGTGTAGGTCTAATTACAGGTCTAATACCAGTGTAGGTCTAATACCAGTGTAGGTCTAATTACAGGTCTAATACCAGTGTAGGTCTAATTACAGGTCTAATACCAGTGTAGGTCTAATACCAGTGTAGGTCTAATACCAGTGTAGGTCTAATACCAGTGTAGGTCTAATAACAGGTCTAATACCAGTGTAGGTCTAATTACAGGTCTAATACCAGTGTAGGTCTAATAACAGGTCTAATACCAGTGTCGGTCTAATTACAGGTCTAATACCAGTGTAGGTCTAATTACAGGTCTAATACCAGTGTAGGTCTAATACCAGTGTAGGTCTAATTACAGGTCTAATACCAGTGTAGGTCTAATTACAGGTCTAATACCAGTGTAGGTCTAATTACAGGTCTAATACCAGTGTAGGTCTAATTACAGGTCTAATACCAGTGTAGGTCTAATTACAGGTCTAATACCAGTGTAGGTCTAATTACAGGTCTAATACCAGTGTAGGTCTAATTACAGGTCTAATACCAGTGTAGGTCTAATTACAGGTCTAATACCAGTGTAGGTCTAATTACAGGTCTAATACCAGTGTAGGTCTAATTACAGGTCTAATACCAGTGTAGGTCTAATTACAGGTCTAATACCAGTGTAGGTCTAATTACAGGTCTAATACCAGTGTAGGTCTAATTACAGGTCTAATACCAGTGTAGGTCTAATTACAGGTCTAATACCAGTGTAGGTCTAATTACAGGTCTATAACAGGTCTAATACCAGTGTCGGTGTAATTACAGGTCTAATTCCAGTGTAGGTCTAATTACAGGTCTAATACCAGTGTAGGTCTAATTACAGGTCTATAACAGGTCTAATACCAGTGTCGGTCTAATTACAGGTCTAATACCAGTGTCGGTCTAATACCAGTGTCGGTCTAATACCAGTGTCGGTCTAATACCAGTGTCGGTCTAATTACAGGTCTAATACCAGTGTAGGTCTAATACCAGTGTCGGTCTAATACCAGTGTCGGTCTAATACCAGTGTAGGTCTAATTACAGGTCTAATACCAGTGTAGGTCTAATTACAGGTCTAATACCAGTGTCGGTCTAATACCAGTGTCGGTCTAATACCAGTGTCGGTCTAATTACAGGTCTAATACCAGTGTCGGTCTAATACCAGTGTAGGTCTAATTACAGGTCTAATACCAGTGTAGGTCTAATTACAGGTCTAATACCAGTGTAGGTCTAATTACAGGTCTATAACAGGTCTAATACCAGTGTCGGTCTAATTACAGGTCTAATACCAGTGTCGGTCTAATACCAGTGTCGGTCTAATACCAGTGTCGGTCTAATTACAGGTCTAATACCAGTGTAGGTCTAATACCAGTGTCGGTCTAATACCAGTGTCGGTCTAATACCAGTGTCGGTCTAATACCAGTGTCGGTCTAATACCAGTGTAGGTCTAATTACAGGTCTAATACCAGTGTAGGTCTAATACCAGTGTCGGTCTAATACCAGTGTCGGTCTAATACCAGTGTAGGTCTAATTACAGGTCTAATACCAGTGTAGGTCTAATTACAGGTCTAATACCAGTGTAGGTCTAATAACAGGTCTAATTACAGGTCTAATACCAGTGTAGGTCTAATACCAGTGTCGGTCTAATACCAGTGTAGGTCTAATTACAGGTCTAATACCAGTGTAGGTCTAATTACAGGTCTAATACCAGTGTAGGTCTAATTACAGGTCTAATACCAGTGTAGGTCTAATTACAGGTCTATAACAGGTCTAATACCAGTGTCGGTCTAATTACAGGTCTAATACCAGTGTAGGTCTAATTACAGGTCTAATACCAGTGTCGGTCTAATTACAGGTCTAATACCAGTGTAGGTCTAATACCAGTGTCGGTCTAATACCAGTGTCGGTCTAATTACAGGTCTAATACCAGTGTAGGTCTAATACCAGTGTCGGTCTAATACCAGTGTAGGTCTAATACCAGTGTAGGTCTAATACCAGTGTCGGTCTAATACCAGTGTAGGTCTAATTACAGGTCTAATACCAGTGTAGGTCTAATTACAGGTCTAATACCAGTGTCGGTCTAATTACAGGTCTATAACAGGTCTAATACCAGTGTCGGTCTAATTACAGGTCTAATTACAGGTCTAATACCAGTGTAGGTCTAATACCAGTGTAGGTCTAATAACAGGTCTAATACCAGTGTAGGTCTAATACCAGTGTCGGTCTAATACCAGTGTAGGTCTAATTACAGGTCTAATACCAGTGTAGGTCTAATTACAGGTCTAATACCAGTGTAGGTCTAATTACAGGTCTAATACCAGTGTAGGTCTAATTACAGGTCTAATTACAGGTCTAATACCAGTGTAGGTCTAATACCAGTGTCGGTCTAATTACAGGTCTAATACCAGTGTAGGTCTAATTACAGGTCTAATACCAGTGTAGGTCTAATTACAGGTCTAATACCAGTGTCGGTCTAATTACAGGTCTAATACCAGTGTAGGTCTAATTACAGGTCTAATACCAGTGTAGGTCTAATTACAGGTCTAATACCAGTGTAGGTCTAATTACAGGTCTAATACCAGTGTAGGTCTAATTACAGGTCTAATACCAGTGTAGGTCTAATACCAGTGTCGGTCTAATTACAGGTCTAATACCAGTGTAGGTCTAATACCAGTGTAGGTCTAATACCAGTGTCGGTCTAATTACAGGTCTAATACCAGTGTAGGTCTAATTACAGGTCTAATACCAGTGTAGGTCTAATTACAGGTCTAATACCAGTGTAGGTCTAATTACAGGTCTAATACCAGTGTAGGTCTAATACCAGTGTCGGTCTAATTACAGGTCTAATACCAGTGTAGGTCTAATACCAGTGTAGGTCTAATACCAGTGTAGGTCTAATTACAGGTCTAATACCAGTGTAGGTCTAATTACAGGTCTAATACCAGTGTAGGTCTAATTACAGGTCTAATACCAGTGTAGGTCTAATACCAGTGTAGGTCTAATTACAGGTCTAATACCAGTGTAGGTCTAATTACAGGTCTAATACCAGTGTAGGTCTAATACCAGTGTAGGTCTAATACCAGTGTAGGTCTAATACCAGTGTAGGTCTAATAACAGGTCTAATACCAGTGTAGGTCTAATACCAGTGTAGGTCTAATACCAGTGTCGGTCTAATTACAGGTCTAATACCAGTGTAGGTCTAATTACAGGTCTAATACCAGTGTAGGTCTAATACCAGTGTCGGTCTAATACCAGTGTAGGTCTAATACCAGTGTAGGTCTAATACCAGTGTCGGTCTAATACCAGTGTAGGTCTAATTACAGGTCTAATACCAGTGTAGGTCTAATTACAGGTCTAATACCAGTGTCGGTCTAATTACAGGTCTATAACAGGTCTAATACCAGTGTCGGTCTAATACCAGTGTAGGTCTAATTACAGGTCTAATTACAGGTCTAATACCAGTGTAGGTCTAATACCAGTGTAGGTCTAATAACAGGTCTAATACCAGTGTAGGTCTAATACCAGTGTCGGTCTAATACCAGTGTAGGTCTAATTACAGGTCTAATACCAGTGTAGGTCTAATTACAGGTCTAATACCAGTGTAGGTCTAATTACAGGTCTAATACCAGTGTAGGTCTAATTACAGGTCTAATTACAGGTCTATAACAGGTCTAATACCAGTGTCGGTCTAATTACAGGTCTAATACCAGTGTAGGTCTAATACCAGTGTAGGTCTAATACCAGTGTCGGTCTAATTACAGGTCTAATACCAGTGTAGGTCTAATTACAGGTCTAATACCAGTGTAGGTCTAATTACAGGTCTAATACCAGTGTAGGTCTAATTACAGGTCTAATACCAGTGTAGGTCTAATACCAGTGTCGGTCTAATTACAGGTCTAATACCAGTGTAGGTCTAATACCAGTGTAGGTCTAATACCAGTGTAGGTCTAATTACAGGTCTAATACCAGTGTAGGTCTAATTACAGGTCTAATACCAGTGTAGGTCTAATTACAGGTCTAATACCAGTGTAGGTCTAATACCAGTGTAGGTCTAATTACAGGTCTAATACCAGTGTAGGTCTAATTACAGGTCTAATACCAGTGTAGGTCTAATACCAGTGTAGGTCTAATACCAGTGTAGGTCTAATACCAGTGTAGGTCTAATACCAGTGTAGGTCTAATAACAGGTCTAATACCAGTGTAGGTCTAATACCAGTGTAGGTCTAATACCAGTGTCGGTCTAATTACAGGTCTAATACCAGTGTAGGTCTAATTACAGGTCTAATACCAGTGTAGGTCTAATTACAGGTCTAATACCAGTGTAGGTCTAATAACAGGTCTAATTACAGGTCTAATAACAGGTCTAATACCAGTGTCGGTCTAATACCAGTGTCGGTCTAATACCAGTGTAGGTCTAATACCAGTGTCGTTCTAATACCAGTGTCGGTCTAATACCAGTGTCGGTCTAATACCAGTGTCGGTCTAATACCAGTGTCGGTCTAATACCAGTGTCGGTCTAATAACAGGTCTAATACCAGTGTAGGTCTAATACCAGTGTCGGTCTAATACCAGTGTAGGTCTAATTACAGGTCTATTTACAGGTCTAATACCAGGTCTAATAACAGGTCTAATACCAGTGTCGGTCTAATACCAGTGTAGGTCTAATACCAGTGTCGGTCTAATACCAGTGTAGGTCTAATACCAGTGTAGGTCTAATAACAGGTCTAATTACAGGTCTAATTACAGGTCTAATAACAGTGTAGGTCTAATAACAGGTCTAATACCAGTGTAGGTCTAATACCAGTGTAGGTCTAATAACAGATCTAATACCAGTGTAGGTCTAATAACAGTGTAGGTCTAATAACAGGTCTAATACCAGTGTAGGTCTAATTACAGGTCTAATTACAGGTCTAATTACAGGTCTAATTACACGTCTAATACCAGTGTAGGTCTAATTACAGGTCTAATACCAGTGTAGGTCTAATTACAGGTCTAATTACAGGTCTAATACCAGTGTAGGTCTAATAACAGGTCTAATACCAGTGTAGGTCTAATTACAGGTCTAATTCCAGGTCTAATACCAGTGTAGGTCTAATAACAGGTCTAATACCAGTGTAGGTCTAATTACAGGTCTAATACCAGTGTAGGTCTAATTACAGGTCTAATACCAGTGTAGGTCTAATTATAGGTCTCATACCAGTGTAGGTCTAATTTCAGGTCTCATACCAGTGTAGGTCTAATAACAGGTCTAATTACAGGTCTAATAACAGTGTAGGTCTAATTACAGGTCTAATACCAGGTCTAATACCAGGTCTAATACCAGGTCTAATACCAGGTCTAATACCAGGTCTAATAAAAGGTCTAATACCAGTGTAGGTCTAATAACAGGTCTAATTACAGTGTAGGTCTAATAAAAGGTCTAATACCAGTGTAGGTCTAATTACAGGTCTAATTGCAGTGTAGGTCTAATAACAGTGTAGGTCTAATTACAGGTCTAATACCAGTGTAGGTCTAATACCAGTGTAGGTCTAATTACAGGTCTAATTACAGGTCTAATACCAGTGTAGGTCTAATACCAGTGTAGGTCTAATAACAGGTCTCATACCAGTGTAGGTCTAATACCAGTGTAGGTCTAATAACTGTTCTAATTTTTATTTATTTTTTATTTCACCTTTATTTAACCAGTTAGGCTAGTTGAGAACAAGTTCTCATGTACAACTGTGACCTGGCCAAGATAAAGCATAGCAGTGTGAACACACAACAGAGTTACACATGGAGTAAACAATAAACAATTCGATAACACAGTAGAGAAAAAAGAAAGTCTATATACATTGTGTGCAAAAGGCATGAGGAGGTAGGCGAATAATTACAATTTTGCAGATTAACACTGGAGTGATAAATGATCAGATGGTCATGTGCAGGTAGAGATACAGGTGTGCAAAAGAGCAGAAAAGTAAATAAATATAAACAGTATGGGGAAGAGGTAGGTAAAATTGGTTGGGCTATTTACCGAGGGACTATGTACAGCTGCAGTGATCGGTTAGCTGCTCAGATAGCAGATGTTTGAAGTTGGTGAGGGAGATAAAAGTCGCCAATTTCAGCTATTTTTGCAATTCGTTCCAGTCACAGGCAGCAGAGAACTGGAAGGAAAGGCGGCCAAATGAGGTGTTGGCTTTAGGGATGATCAGTGAGATACACCTGCTGTAGCGAGTGCTACGCGTGGGTGTTGCCATCGTGACCAGTGAACTGAGATAAGGCGGAGCTTTACCTAGCATGGACTTGTAGATGACCTGGATCCAGTGGGTCTGGCGATGAATATATAGCGAGGGCCAGCCGACTAGAGCATACAGGTCGCAGTGGTGGGTGGTATAAGGTGCTTTAGTAACAAAACGGATGGCACTGTGATAAACTGCATCCAGTTTGCTGAGTAGAGTATTGGAAGCTATTTTGTAGATGACATCTCCGAAGTCAAGGATCGGTAGGATAGTCAGTTTTACGAGGGTAAGTTTGGCGGCGTGAGTGAAGGAGGCTTTGTTGCGAAATAGAATGCCGATTCTAGATTTGATTTTGGATTGGAGATGTTTGATATGAGTCTGGAAGGAGAGTTTACAGTCGAGCCAGACACCTAGGTACTTATAGATGTCCACATATTCTAGGTCGGAACCATCCAGGGTGGTGATGCTAGTCGGGCGTACGGGTGCAGGCAGCGAATGGTTGAAAAGCATGCATTTGGTTTTACTAGCATTTAAGAACAGTTGGAGGCCACGGAAGGAGTGTTGTATGGCATTGAAGCTCGTTTGGAGGTTAGATAGCACAGTGTCCAAGGAATGGCCAGAAGTATACAGAATGGTGTCGTCTGCGTAGAGGTGGATCAGGGAATCTCCCGCAGCAAGAGCAACATCATTGATATATACAGAGAAAAGAGTCGGCCCGAGAATTGAACCCTGTGGCACCCCCATAGACTGCCAGAGGACTGGACAACATGCCCTCCGATTTGACACACTGAACTCTGTCTGCAAAGTAGTTGGTGAACCAGGCAAGGCAGTCATGAGAAAAACCGAGGCAACTGAGTCTGCCAATGAGAATATGGTGATTGACAGAGTCGAAAGCCTTGGCCAGGTCGATGAAGACGGCTGCACAGTACTGTCTTTTATCGATGACGATTATGATATCGTTTAGTACCTTGATCGTGGCTGAGGTGCACCCGTGACCGGTTCGGGAACCAGATTGCACAGAGAAGGTACGATGGGATTCGAGATGGTCAGTGATCTGTTTGTTGACTTGGCTTTCGAAGACCTGAGATAGGCAGGGCAGAATGGATAATGGTCTGAAATAGTTTGGTTCCAGAGTGTCTCCCCCTTTGAAGAGGGGGATGACCGCGGCAGCTTTCCAGTCCTTGGGGATCTCAGACGATATGATAGAGGTTGAACATGCTCGTAATAGGGGTTGCGACAATGGCGGCGGATAGTTTCAGAAATAGAGGGTCCAGATTGTCAAGCCCAGCTGATTTGTACGGGTCCAGGTTTAGCAATCCTTTTCTGAACATCTGCTATTTGAATTTGGGTAAAGGAGAAGCTGGGTAGGCTTGGGCGAGCAGCTGCGGGGAGGGGGGAGCTGTTGGCCGAGGTGGAGCTGTTGGCCGAGGTTGGAGTAGCCAAGAAGGCATGGCCAACCGTTGAGAAAGGCTTGTTGAAGTTTTCGATTATCATGGATTTATCGGTGGTGACTGTGTTACCTAGCCTCAGTGCAGTGGGCAGCTGGGAGGAGGTGCTCTTGTTCTCCATGGACTTCACAGTGTCCCAGAACTTTTTGGAGTTGGAGCTACAGGATGCAAATTTCTGCTTGAAAAAGCTGGCCTTTGCTTTGCTGACAGACTGCGTGTATTGGTTCCTGACTTCCCTGAACAGTTGCATATCGCGGGGACTATTCGATGCTACTGCAGTCCGCCACAGGATGTTTTTGTGCTGGTCGAGGGCAGTCAGGTCTGGAGTGAACCAGGGGCTATATCTGTTCTTAGTTCTGCATTTTTTGAACGGAGCATGCTTATCTAATAACAGTGCAGGTCTAATAACAGCTCCATAACAGTGTAGGTGCACATTCTTGCAATGTGAATGGTATGGTTGAGCATCATTCATTGTCTTAAAATCTGTTGCTTCAGAATGATCAGTCTGGAGGCTTTTTGTTTGTTTGTAATCATCAACAGTATTGACAACATCCACTGCCTTCAGTCTTTGAGGAAGCTGGAGAATATTCGCCTGAAAGACAACACCTATAATTACACCAACCCAGGTGAGTCTTTCATTACATTTAGATGGTTTAAAAATATATATATATATATTAACTAATACGACATCATCTTGTAGGGTTTATAGACTGACATCATCTTGTAGGGTTTATAGACTGACATCATCTGGTCGGGTTTATAGACTGACATCATCCGGTTCTGTTTATAGACTGACATCATCCGGTTCTGTTTATAGACTGACATCATCCGGTTCTGTTTATAGACTGACATCATCCGGTTCTGTTTATAGACTGACATCATCCGGTTCTGTTTATAGACTGACATCATCCGGTTCTGTTTATAGACTGACATCATCCGGTTCTGTTTATAGACTGACATCATCCGGTTCTGTTTATAGACTGACATCATCCGGTTCTGTTTATAGACTGACATCATCCGGTTCTGTTTATAGACTGACATCATCTTGTTCTGTTTATAGACTGACATCATCTGGTTCTGTTTAGATACTGACATCATCTTGTTCTGTTTAGATACTGACATCATCTTGTTCTGTTTAGATACTGACATCATCTGGTTCTGTTTAGATACTGACATCATCTTGTTCTGTTTAGATACTGACATCATCTGGTTCTGTTTAGATACTGACATCATCTGGTTCTGTTTAGATACTGACATCATCTGGTTCTGTTTAGATACTGACATCATCCGGTCGCGTTTATAGACTGACATCATCTGGTTCTGTTTAGATACTGACATCATCCGGTCGGGTTTATAGACTGACGACATCCGGTCGGGTTTGTAGACTGACGACATCCGGTCGGGTTTGTAGACTGACGTCATCCGGTCGGGTTTGTAGACTGACGACATCCGGTCGGGTTTGTAGACTGACGACATCCGGTCGGGTTTGTAGACTGACGACATCCGGTCGGGTTTGTAGACTGACGACATCCGGTCGGGTTTGTAGACTGACGACATCCGGTCGGGTTTGTAGACTGACGACATCTGGTCGGGTTTGTAGACTGACGACATCTGGTCGGGTTTGTAGACTGACGACATCTGGTTCTGTTTAGATACTGACATCATCCGGTCGGGTTTATAGACTGACGTCATCCGGTCGGGTTTATAGACTGACGTCATCCGGTCGGGTTTGTAGACTGACGACATCCGGTCGGGTTTGTAGACTGACGACATCCGGTCGGGTTTGTAGACTGACGACATCCGGTCGGGTTTGTAGACTGACGACATCCGGTCGGGTTTGTAGACTGACGACATCCGGTCGGGTTTGTAGACTGACGACATCTGGTCGGGTTTGTAGACTGACGACATCTGGTCGGGTTTGTAGACTGACGACATCTGGTCGGGTTTGTAGACTGACGACATCTGGTCGGGTTTGTAGACTGACGACATCTGGTCGGGTTTGTAGACTGACGACATCTGGTCGGGTTTGTAGACTGACGACATCTGGTCGGGTTTGTAGATTGACGACATCTGGTCGGGTTTGTAGACTGACGACATCTGGTCGGGTTTATAGATTGACGTCATCTGGTTCTGTTTAGATGCTGACGTCGTCTGGTTCTGTCTAGATGCTGACATCATCTGGTCGGGTTTGTAGACTGACGTCATCTGGTCGGGTTTTTAGACTGACGACATCTGGTCGGGTTTGTAGACTGACGACATCTGGTCGGGTTTGTAGACTGACGACATCTGGTCGGGTTTGTAGACTGACGACATCTGGTCGGGTTTGTAGACTGACGACATCTGGTCGGGTTTGTAGACTGACGACATCTGGTCGGGTTTGTAGACTGACGACATCTGGTCGGGTTTGTAGACTGACGACATCTGGTCGGGTTTGTAGACTGACGACATCTGGTCGGGTTTGTAGACTGACGACATCTGGTCGGGTTTGTAGACTGACGACATCTGGTCGGGTTTGTAGACTGACGACATCTGGTCGGGTTTGTAGACTGACGACATCTGGTTCTGTTTAGATGCTGACGTCGTCTGGTTCTGTCTAGATGCTGACATCATCTGGTCGGGTTTGTAGACTGACGTCATCTGGTCGGGTTTGTAGACTGACGTCATCTGGTTCTGTCTAGATGCTGACGTCATCTGGTTCTGTCTAGATGCTGACGTCATCTGGTTCTGTCTAGATGCTGACATCTGATTGTGTTTTTAGTTTGTAAGAACTCGTCCTACAGAAACATTCTCCTGGAGATGTTCCCAAACATCAGAGTGTTGGATGGTGAGACATTTTATTTTAATAACATGTTTCATTAAAGGTTTTATACTATATTGCTTGTCAAGTAACAGTGATCTGTTCTCTTCAATACTCTGTTTTAGGTGAAAGAGTGGTTGGACGTGGGAGTGATTTATATAAATTATGCAAAGACATTGATGAAACTATCAAAGGTATTTATTTCAATTAGCTTGAAACTGAGACATTTTCAGAACAGAGAAGGTCATTGTATATTTGCATCTCTTTGACTCGATCTGAGATTACACTTTTGAGAAGCCAAATGTATTGTTGTTTCTACCTTCTTGCCTTTGTGCTGTTGTCTGTGCCCAATAATGTTTGCACCATGTTGTGTTGCTACCATGCTGTGTTGTTGTCTTAGGTCTCTCTTTATTTAGTGTTGTCTCTCTTGTTATGTGTTTTGTCCTATATTTTTATGTTTAATCCCAGCCTCTGTCCCTGCAGAAGGCCTTTTGCCTTTTAGTAGGCCATAATTGTAAATAAGAATTTGTTCTTAACTGACTTGCCTAGATAAATAAAGGTTAAATTAATAAAACAACTCAGATATTGAAATGGAGTGAACATATGCTCCTTGCTGAAGTTAGTGGGAAGTTCTCATACCCCTCAACCTATTCCACATGTTGTTACAGCCTCAATTCAAAGTTTATTAAATATACTTTTTTTCTCACCCATCTACACACAATAGAATTTTAGCAAATGTATTGAAAATAAAATGCATATCTAATTTACATAAGTATTCACACCCCTGAGTCAATGCATGTTAGAATCACCTTTGACAGTGATTACAGCTGTGAGTCTTTCTGGGTCTAAGTCTAAGAACATTGCACACCTGGATTGTACAATATTTTTTTTAATTCTTCAAGTTTTGCCATAGATTTTCAAGCCGATTGAAGTCAAAACTGTAACTCTGGCACTCGGGAACATTCACTGTGTTCTTGGTAAGCAACTCCAGTGTAGATTTGGCCTTGTGTTTTAGGTTGTTGTCCCGCTGAAAGGTGAGTTAGTCTCCCAGTGTCTGGTGGACAGCAGACTGACTGTGCTTAGCTCCATTCAGTTTCTTTCTTATCCTGAAAAACTCCCCAGTTCTTAATGATTACAAGCATACCCATAACATGATTTATGAGGAGTGGTACTCAGTAATGTATTGGATTTGCCCCAAACAAAACACTGTATTCAGAACAAAAAGTCAATTGCTTTGACACATTTTTGGCAGTATTACTTTAGTGCCTTGTAAACAGGATGCATGTTTTGGAATATTTTTGTTCTGTACAGGCTTCCTTCATTTCACTCTGTCATTTAGGTTAATATTGTGGAGTAACTACAATGTAGTTGATCCATACTGTTTTCTCCTGTCACAGCCATTAAACTCTGTAACTGTTTTAAAGTCACCATTGGCCTCATGGTGAAATCCCTGAGCAGTTTCCCTCCTCTCTGGCAACTGATTAAAGAAGGACGCCTGGATCTTTGTAGTGACTGGGTGTATTGATACACCATCCAAAGTGTAAATTAATAACTTCACCATGATCAAAGGGATATCCATGTCTGTTTTTGTGTTTTTTTACCCATCTACCAATAGGTGCCCTTCTTTGAGGCATTGGAACACCTTCCTGGTCTTTGTGCTTGAATTTGTGTTTGAAATTCACTGCTCAACTGAGGGACCTTACAGATAATTGTGTGTGTGTGGTGTACAGAGATGAGGTAGTAATTCAAAACTCATATTAAAAAATTCAGGCTGTAACACAACAAAATGTGAAAAAAGTCAAGGGGTGTGAATCGTTTCTGAAGGCCCTGTATATTTGAAAACGGTAAAATAGTGTTTGACCCAGAAGGTCCTCTTATGTCCCCTGTTCAGCTGGTTTCTATAGGAATGGCCAGTTACCAGAGCTGCCTGGCTGTAAGCCCTGGGTCGACAACGACTTCTGGGAAATCAAGAGATCCAGCAACGCCATTATAGACGAGGCCTACAAACAGTTCAATGGTAAGAATGAATCCATACTATGTTATTATGAAAAATGTATGCACTCAGTCTGGATACGAGTGTCTGCTAAATGTTTAGCGGATACTTCAGGACGTTGGTAACGAGGCCCTATTTCATCCCCAGAGGCAGATGTGTCTGCTTGCAGTTTTGAAGGAAGTAGCTAAGTAGCATTGGCTCGCTAAACTGCTTCCATCATACTGCACACAGAGACATTAACATGGTACCCACCGGTTCATCTGCCTCTGTATGGACTGTATGTGGACTAATACAATACTGTAACTTTGACGAGCTTCCCATTTTTCTAATGCCTGATTTTAGGGTTTGACAATCTTGGAGAAAATGTAACTAACCACTGATTTTGATCTCTCTACAGACGTCCTTCATGAATGCAGACTGCTGAACAACAGAGCAACACATGTCATCTCACAGACAGAGAGATCTCTGAGCCTCAAGAACCAGCCAAAGCAGTACTCTGTTTAAAATGCCGTTTACAACAGGCAATGATTGTGAAGTGTGTTTGTGTCATATGTGTTACTTACATGAAACGATGTCATGGCTTCATGTATTTGTATTAAATGATGTTGTTTTATATCCGAATGCTTGACCCAGCACCAGTGCCAGAACCTTGACATGCTCAGCATTACGTTGCAGACAGTGCTGCATAGTGACACCTAGAGGATACATAACTACCCTTGAGTCTGGTGTAGCCAATGTAAAGCCTCCTACCCCCGTGGGTCTAGTGTAGCCAATGTAAAGCCTCCTACCCCCGTGGGTCTAGTCTGGTGTAGCCAATGTAAAGCCTCCTACCCCCGTGGGTCTAGTGTAGCCAATGTAAAGCCTCCTACCCCCGTGGGTCTAGTGTAGCCAATGTAAAGCCTCCTACCCCCGTGGGTCTAGTCTAGTGTAGCCAATGTAAAGCCTCCTACCCCCGTGGGTCTAGTCTAGTGTAGCCAATGTAAAGCATCCTACCCCCGTGGGTCTAGTGTAGCCAATGCAAAGCCTCCTACGCCCTTGGGTCTAGTGTAGCCAATGTAAAGCCTCCTACCCCCTTGAGTCTAGTGTAGCCAATGCAAAGCCTCCTACCCCCTTGAGTCTAGTGTAGCCAATGCAAAGATTCCTACCCCCGTGGGTCTAGTGTAGCCAATGTAAAGCCTCCTACCCCCTTGGGTCTAGTCTAGTGGAGCCAATGTAAAGCCTCCCACCCCCTTGGGTCTAGTCTAGTGTAGCCAATATAAAGCCTCCTACCCCCTTGGGTCTAGTCTAGTGTAGCCAATGTAAAGCCTCCTACCCCCTTGAGTCTAGTGTAGCCAATGTAAAGCCTCCTACCCCCTTGGGTCTAGTCTAGTGTAGCCAATATAAAGCCTCCTACCCCCTTGGGTCTAGTCTAGTGTAGCCAATGTAAAGCCTCCTACCCCCTTGAGTCTAGTGTAGCCAATGCAAAGATTCCTACCCCCGTGGGTCTAGTGTAGCCAATGTAAAGCCTCCTACCCCCTTGGGTCTAGTCTAGTGGAGCCAATGTAAAGCCTCCTACCCCCTTGAGTCTAGTCTAGTGTAGCCAATATAAAGCCTCCTACCCCCTTGGGTCTAGTGTAGCCAATGTAAAGCCTCCTACCCCCTTGAGTCTAGTGTAGCCAATGTAAAGCCTCCTACCCCCTTGAGTCTAGTCTAGCCAATGTAAAGCCTCCTACCCCCTTGAGTCTAGTCTAGTGTAGCCAATATAAAGCCTCCTACCCCCTTGGGTCTAGTGTAGCCAATGTAAAGCCTCCTACCCCCTTGGGTCTAGTGTAGCCAATGTAAAGCCTCCTACCCCCTTGAGTCTAGTGTAGCCAATGTAAAGCCTCCTACCCCCTTGAGTCTAGTCTAGCCAATGTAAAGCCTCCTACCCCCTTGAGTCTAGTCTAGTGTAGCCAATGAAAAGCCTCCTACCCCCTTGAGACTAGTGTAGCCTATACTACACTCTTAGAAAAAAGGTACTATCTACAACCGAAAAGGGTTCTTCGGCTGTCCCCATAGGAGAACCCTTTATGGTTCCATGTGGTACCCTTTCCACAGAAGGTTTTACCTGGAACCAAAAAGGGTTCTCCTATGGGGACTTTTTTGGAACAGTTTTTTTCTAAGAGTTTACCTACCTGTGTAGCCTACAGATCGTACAGGCTCGCACTACCGACTCCTACCCTCTAACGACTCCTACCCTCTATAGCAGGGATGGGCAAACTTTTTGGCTCGAGGGCCACATCGAGATTTTGAAATTCAATGGAGGGGAGCATTTTTTGGGAGATCAATTTGCGGGAGCCTCTCGAGTGGCGCAGCAGTCTAAGGTACTTCATCGCAGTCTTTGATGCGTCACTAGAGACCTGGGTTCGATCCCAGGCTGTGTCACAGCTGGCCAGTTCCTGGGAGACCCATGAGGCGGCACACAATTGGCCCAGCGTCATCCGTGTTTGACAGGCCAAGATTAACATTTCCCATCGCGCTCTAGTTACTCCTGTGGCGGGCCGGGCACATGGCCAAGTGTACGGTGTATACAGAACATTGGTGCGGCTGGCTTCCGGGTTAAGCGGGCGTTGTGTCAAGAAGCAGTGTGGCTTGGCTGGGTCGTGTTTCGTGGGACGCACAACTCTCAACCTTCGCCTCTCCATATGGGAGTTGCAGCGATGGGACAAAACTACCTACCAATTGGAAACCACGAAATTGGGGAGAAATAAACATGTCTACAGACTTCTACCCTCTACAGACTTCTACCCTCTACAGACGTCTACAGACTTCTACCCTCTACAGACGTCTACAGACTTCTACCCTCTACAGACGTCTACAGACTTCTACCCTCTACAGACGTCTACAGACTTCTACCCTCTACAGACTTCTACCCTCTACAGACGTCTACAGACTTCTACCCTCTACAGACTTCTACCCTCTACAGACTTCTACCCTCTACAGACTTCTGCCCTCTACAGACTTCTACCCTCTACAAACTTCTACAGACTTCTACCCTCTACAGACTTCTACCCTCTACAGACTTCTACCCTCTACAGATGTCTACAGACTTCTACCCTCTACAGACGTCTACAGACTTCTACCCTCCTGAGTGCTAAGTAGCCTACAGGCTCCAGTTCCAACCAACTCTGTGGGTTCAGACCCATTGTCTTACATCAGATAACGTGATGATTCCCCTTATCGTCGGTTGAAGGACGACCATTGCGTAGGATTGACGCCACCTGGCGTAAGACAATGGGTGCAGACGTGGATCCATATTGACACTGGTGCCATAAGGTGTTTACTGTGCTCACTATGCACAGTGCTGTGTGTTGGTGATGCTGAGCCATGCTGCTATTACAATACAACTTAGTAACGTGTTACTATTGTTTAAAACTAGCAACATTATCAAAGCTTTTCCATATTGCACTACTTCATCATTGATGGTGAAGTGTTTGTTTTATTATGCTGGCATTGGGAGTGATGCTTATGTAGTGAATTAATTCTGCACAGTTTGAGTTGTTTCTACTTGTTTTGATACCGTTAATAAGGCCAACGCTAGCAGTACATGGAAAATACTAACTATCTGGCATAAAAATGACTAATAAACAGGCGGAATTGCTGGTTTTGTTCCAGACCTTTTTATTTATGCAGTTTTTTTGGTTGTTGGATAGACTCACGGGTCAGGTGGTCTCTCTCACACACACACACACACACACAGCTGCAACCTGCTTATTAACTAGCTCAGTTGGCACTGTTGTGCGAAGAATATTGTTTCTCAATTCTCATACTGTATGAATTAATGACATTTTATGTTTGTCGACTCGCCAATTGACAACCCATCCCTTATCTGATTTTCGGGAACAGGCCCAGATCCCCATCATTTGTGTGAAGAAAAGATGGAGAAAAAGGGGGTGGAGGTTGGGCTGCCTTCTGAGAAAACCCCCAAAGCCATCTGTTCTATTGGCCGACCCCCAAAGCCATCTGTTCTATTGGCCGACCCCCAAAGCCATCTGTTCTATTGGCCGACCCCCAAAGCCATCTGTTCTATTGGCCGACCCCCAAAGCCATCTGTTCTATTGGCCGACCCCCAAAGCCATCTGTTCTATTGGCCGACCCCCAAAGCCATCTGTTCTATTGGCCGACCCCAAAGCCATCTGTTCTATTGGCCGACCCCCAAAGCCATCTGTTCTATTGGCCGACCCCCAAAGCCATCTGTTCTATTGGCCGACCCCCAAAGCCATCTGTTCTATTGGCCGACCCCCAAAGCCATCTGTTCTATTGGCCGACCCCCAAAGCCATCTGTTCTATTGGCCGACCCCCAAAGCCATCTGTTCTATTGGCCGACCCCAAAGCCATCTGTTCTATTGGCCGACCCCCAAAGCCATCTGTTCTATTGGCCGACCCCCAAAGCCATCTGTTCTATTGGCCGACCCCCAAAGCCATCTGTTCTATTGGCCGACCCCCAAAGCCATCTGTTCTATTGGCCGACCCCCAAAGCCATCTGTTCTATTGGCCGACCCCCAAAGCCATCTGTTCTATTGGCCGACCCCCAAAGCCATCTGTTCTATTGGCCGACCCCCAAAGCCATCTGTTCTATTGGCCGACCCCCAAAGCCATCTGTTCTATTGGCCGACCCCCAAAGCCATCTGTTCTATTGGCCGACCCCCAAAGCCTTCTGTTCTATTGGCCAATGTACAATCATTGGAAAATAGTATCGATGACCTTCGGTCAAGTTTATCCTACCAATGGGACATTAACTGTAATGTCTTACGTTTCACCGAGTCGTGGGTAAACGACGACGCAGATAATATAGAGCTGGCGGGATTTTCCATGCACCGGCAAAACAGAAGGTACGTCTGGTAAGACCGGGGCTGGAGATGTGTCTATTTGTCAATATCACCTGGTGCTGTGATGTCTAATATTAAACAAAGCTCGAGGTATTGCTTGCCTGAGGTAGAATACCTCATGATAAGCTGTAGACCACACTATCTACCAAGAGAGTTCTCATCTAAATTATTTGTAACCGTCTATTTATCACCACAGACCGATGCTGGCACTAGGACCGCATTCAACCAGCTGTATAAGGCCATAAGCAAACAAGAAAATGCTCATCCAAAAGTGGGGCTCCTAGTGGACGGGGACTTTAATGCAGGGGAACTTAAATCAGTTTGACCAAATTTCTACCAGCATGTCACATGTGCAGCCAAAGAAAAGAAAATGCTAGACCACCTTTACTCCACACAGCGACACGTACAAAGCTCTTCCCTGCCCTCCATTTGACAAATCTGACCATAATTCTATCCTCCTGATTCCTGCTTATAAGCAAAAACTAAAGCAGGAAGTACCAGTGACTCGTTCAATGTGGAAGTGGTCAGATGACGGGGATGCTACGCTACAGGACTGTTTTGCTAGTACAGACTGGAATATGTTCTGGGATTCATCCAATGGCATTGGCACCACAGTCATCGGCTTCATCAATAAGTGCATTGACAACTTCGTCTCCACAGTGACTGTATGTACATACATACATACCCCAACCAGAAGCCATGGATTACAGGCAACATCCGCATTGAGCTCAAAGCTATAGCTGCCGCTTTCAAGGAGTGGGACACTAATCCGGATGTTTATAAGAAATCCCGCTATGCCCTCCGATGAACCATCAAACAAGCAAAGCGTCAATACAGGATTAAAATTGAATCCTACTACATCGGCTCTGATGCTCGTCAGATGTGGCAGGGCTTAAACTATTATGGACTACAAAGGGAAACCCTGACGCGAGCTGCCCAGTAACGCGAGCCTACCAGACGAGCTAAATGCCTTTTATGCTTGCTTCGAGGCAAGCAACACCGAAGCATGCATGAGAGCGCCAGCTGTTCTGGATGGCTGTGTGATAATGGTCTCGGTAGCCGATGTGAGCAAGACCTTTAAACAGGTCAACATTTACAAAGCAACAGGGCCAGATGGATTACCAGGACGTATACTCAAAGCATGCGTGGACCAACTGGCAAGTGTCTTCACTGACATTTTCGACCTCTCCCAGACCGAGTCTGTAATTCCTACATGTTTCAAGCAGACCACCATAGTCCCTGTGTCCAAGGAAGTGAAGGTAACCTACCTAAATGATTACTGCCCTGTAGTACTCTTGTCAGTAGCCATGAAGTGCTTTGAAAGGCTGGTAATGGCTCACATCAACAGCATCCTCCCGGACACCCTAGACCAAGGTTGGGCATTTCCAGTCCTCGAGGGCCAGATTCCCCCAGCCCCAGCTAACACACCTGACTCCAATAATCATCCAATCATGATCTTCAGGACATCAACCTCTCCCTCAATGTGAGCAAGACAAAGGAGCTGATCGTGGACTACAGGAAAAGACGGCTGAACAGGCCCCCATTAACATCAACAGGGCTGTAGTGGAGCGGGTCGAGAGTTTCAAGTTCCTTGACGTCCACATCACCAACAAACTATCATGGTAGAAACACACCAAGACAGTCGTTAAGAGGCTGACATAGTGTTGATGTGTTCACTATTATTCTACATTGTAGAAAATAGTTTAAAAAAATAAGAAAAACCCTTGAATGAGTAGGTGTCCAAACTTTTGACTAGTACTGTACATGCAGTTGAAGTCGGAAGTTTATATACACTTAGGTTGGAGTCATTAACTCATTTTTCAACCACTCCACAAATTTCTTGTTAACAAACTATAATTTTGGCAAGTCGGTTAGGACATCTACTTTGTGCATGACACAAGTAATTTTTCCAACAATTGTACATACAGTTGAAGTCTGAAGTTTACATACACTTTAGCCAAATTCATTTAAACTCAGTCTTTCACAATTACTGACATTTAATCCCAGTAAAAATTCCCTGTTTTCGGTCAGTTAGGATCAACACTTTATTTTAAGAATGTGAAATGTCAGAATAATAGTAGAGAGAATGATTTATTTCAGCTTTTATTTTTGTCATCACATTCCCAGTGGGTCAGAAGCTTACATACTCACTTAGTATTTGGTAGCATTGTCTTTAAATTGTTTAACTTGAGTCAAACGTTTCAGGTATCCTTCCACAAGCTTCACACAATACATTGGGTGAATTTGGCCCATTCCTCCTGACAGCTGGTGTAACTAAGTCAGGTTTGTAGGCCTCCTTGCGCGCACACACTTTTTCAGTTCTGCCAACAAATGTTTTATAGGATTGAGGTCAAGGCTTTGTGATGGCCACTCCAATACTTTTACTTTGTTGTCCTTAAGCCATTTTGCCACAACTTTGGAAGTATGCTTGGAGTCATTGTCCATTTGGAAGACCCATTTGCGACCAAGCTTTAACTGCCTGACTGATGTCTTGAGATAAAGATACTTTTGTACCTGTTTCCTCCAGCATCTCCACAAGGTCCTTTGCTGTTGTTCTGGGATTGATTTGGACTTTTCGCACCAAAGTACTTCATCTCTAGGAGACAGAACGTGTCTCCTTCCTGAGCGTATGACGGCTGCGTGGTCCCATGGTGTTTATACTTGCATACTATTGTTTGTACAGATGAACGTGGTACCTTCAGGCGTTTGGAAATTGCTCCCAAGGATGAACCAGACTTCTGGAGATCTACAATTCTTTTTCTGAGGTTTTGGCTGATTTCTTTTGATTTTTCCATGATGTCAAGCAAGGAGGCACTGAGTTTGAAGATAGGCCTTGAAATACATCCACAGGTACACCTCCAATTGACTCAAATGATGTCAGAAGCTTCTAAAGCCATGACATAATTTTCTGGAATTTTCCAAGCTGTTTAAAGGCACAGTCAACTTAGTGTATGTAAACTTCTGACTTCAACTGTACATTTACAGATAGAAAAATTAAGCAAGGCATTCGAACCCAATCTGGCACAAAGAGAAGATTAATGTGGGAGTCAAGCCTATGCACAATCTATATACACACACCATTTACCACAGAGAAGATTAATGTGGGAGACAAGCCTATACACCTACATACACACACCATTTACCACAGAGAAGATTAATGTGGGAGACAAGCCTATACACAATCTATATACACACACCATTTACCACAGAGAAGATTAATGTGGGAGAAGACAAGCCTATACACCTACATACACACACCATTTACCACAGAATATAATTATAGGTAGCCCTTTTTCTTTTATTCCGGGCTTTATATAAATATTCTGCAAACGAAAGTACAATGGACAAAAAATATTTCAGTTTCTCAGCCACATAATGCCAGGGTATATCTGGTGTGCTTTCTGGAATAAGAGCAAGCGTATATTGGGTTGAAAGGGTAATCGAGGACAAAATTAGTTTCATTCTCTATTTCTTTGAGGTCACAATAATTACATAGGCTTTCCTCTTCCATTCCACCACAAAACCTACCTGTTTCAATACACAAAGGCAATATCCCTGATCTGACCTGTTTCAATACGCAGAGGCAATATCCCTGATCTGACCTGTTTCAATACACAGAGGCAATATCCCTGATCTGACCTGTTTCAATACACAAAGGCAATATCCCTGATCTGACCTGTTTCAATACACAGAGGCAATATCCCTGATCTGACCTGTTTCAATACACAAAGGCAATATCCCTGATCTGACCTGTTTCAATACACAGAGGCAATATCCCTGATCTGACCTGTTTCAATACGCAGAGGCAATATCCCTGATCTGACCTGTTTCAATACGCAGAGGCAATATCCCTGATCTGACCTGTTTCAATACGCAGAGGCAATATCCCTGATCTGACCTGTTTCAATACGCAGAGGCAATATCCCTGATCTGACCTGTTTCAATACACAGAGGCAATATCCCTGATCTGACCTGTTTCAATACGCAGAGGCAATATCCCTGATCTGACCTGTTTCAATACACAGAGGCAATATCCCTGATCTGACCTGTTTCAATACACAGAGGCAATATCCCTGATCTGACCTGTTTCAATACGCAGAGGCAATATCCCTGATCTGACCTGTTTCAATACGCAGAGATCTCATTGAAAAACATTACTAGCTATTCTGGCTGTTGGGATATCCAACAGTCTATTCCAAATTCTCACCATACATGCCTTCCATCTCAACTCACAGGGTTCCCAGCCCAGTTATTGCAAGTATAGGTGCAACTTGTGGACAACTAAAAACCAATGCACTGCTCTGTTATGAACATGTTTATTTTTAAAATACCTCTTAGCACCCCACACTCCTGCTGAATAGTCCAGAACAGGACAGATGCATGTCTGATATAGTTTGGAAAATGTAGCATAACCAATATCTTTAATTGTTTTTGTTTTTCCTATAACTCCCCCAAGAACTCTACTTGCTGAGTCGTTGAGTGAAGATGTTCCATATAGAAAGGGAATATGTTCATCAATAAAAATACCCAAATATTTATAATTCCTAGTAAACTCAAGAACTTCTTCACCAAAACAAAAACACATCTCTTAGTACCTGGTTTTCTCAAATGCATTATCTGTGTTTCTGTCTGGTTGATCATGAGTCTCCATCTTTAACACCAAGTCATTATCTGTGTTTCTGTCTGGTTGATCATGAGTCTCCATCTTTAACACCAAGTCATTATCTGTGTTTCTGTCTGGTTGAACATGAGTCTCCATCTTTAACACCAAGTCATTATCTGTGTTTCTGTCTGGTTGAACATGAGTCTCCATCTTTAACACCAAGTCATTATCTGTGTTTCTGTCTGGTTGAACATGAGTCTCCATCTTTAACACCAAGTCATTGACTGCAGGTCTTGTTCAGTTTCTGACATCAAAATAATATCATCAGCATATTAATGGATACTTAGCATTTCATCATATCTTACTCCAATATTTAAATGTGTCATTTATTTTCTTCATTTCTTCATTTATAAACATAGTAAACGAAGTTGGTGATGAGGCGTCTCCTTGTTTTACACACAAGGGAAACCAATCTGTACGATATTCATTAACACACACAAGCAATTGGTACTTTGTAAAGAGACTGGATTGCGTGATAAACATTTCCCATCAACCCCCTGTCTTTAACAAACTATAGGCTAAAATATCCCTATTTATAATTGAAATCAATGAAACAAGAAAAAGTAAACTTCTCTTTGTGTAATCTATGTCTGATTATTGTAGAGACCGAGAAGACATGATCGATACAGGCTCTGGGTTTACCAAAACCATTTGTTCTTCCTCCAGAACGTGTTGATCCTCAAAAGGTAATCAGCCTGTTAAGGATGGATATCCCTTTCTGGTAAGAAGAGGGGTGGGGGTGTATGTCTTATGGCTAACGAGGCATGGTGCGATGAAAGAAACATACAGGAACTCAAATCCTTCTGTTCACCTGATTTAGAATTCCTCACCATCAAATGTAGACCCCATTATCTAGCAAGAGATAATGCGGTCTACATTTGATTATAATCTCTTCGATTATAATCACAGCCGTATATATCCCCCCCAAGCAGACACATCGATGGCTCTGAACGAACTTTATTTAACTCTTTGCAAACTGGAAACCATTTATCCGGAGGCTGCATTCATTGTTGCAGGGGATTTTAACAAGGCTAATCTGAAAACAAGACTCCCTAAATTTTATCAGCATATCGATTGCGCAACCAGGGGTGGAAAAACCTTGGATCACTGTTACTCTAACTTCCGCGACGCATATAAGGCCCTGCCCCGCCCCCCTTTTGGAAAAGCTGACCACGACTCCATTTTGCTGATACCTGCCTACAGACAAAAACTAAAAAAAGAAGCTCCCACGCTGAGGTCTGTCCAACGCTGGTCCGACCAAGCTGACTCCACACTCCAAGACTGCTTCCATCACGTGGACTGGGACATGTTTCGTATTGCGTCAGATAACAACATTGACGAATACGCTGATTCGGTGTGCGAGTTCATTAGAACGTGCGTTGTAGATGTCGTTCCCATAGCAACGATTAAAACATTCCCTAACCAGAAACCGTGGATTGATGGCAGCATTCGCGTTAAACTGAAAGCGCGAACCACTGCTTTCAATCAGGGCAAGGTGTCTGGTAACATGACTGAATACAAACAGTGCAGCTATTCCCTCCGCAAGGCTATCAAACAAGCTAAGCGTCAGTACAGAGACAAAGTAGAATCTCAATTCAACGGCTCAGACACGAGGCATGTGGCAGGGTCTACAGTCAATCACGGACTACAGGAAGCAATCCAGCCCAGTCACGGACCAGGATGTCTTGCTCCCAGGCAGACTAAATAACTTTTTTGCCCGCTTTGAGGACAATACAGTGCAACTGACACGGCCTGCAACGGAAACATGTGGTCTCTCCTTCACTGCAGCCGAGGTGAGTAAAACATTTAAACGTGTTAACCCTCGCAAGGCTGCAGGCCCAGACGGCATCCCCATCCGCGCCCTCAGAGCATGCGCAGACCAGCTGGCTGGTGTGTTTACGGACATATTCAATCAATCCCTATACCAGTCTGCTGTTCCCACATGCTTCAAGAGGGCCACCATTGTTCCTGTTCCCAAGAAAGCTAAGGTAACTGAGCTAAACGACTACCGCCCCGTAGCACTCACTTCCGTCATCATGAGGTGCTTTGAGAGACTAGTCAAGGACCATATCACCTCCACCCTACCTGACACCCTAGACCCACTCCAATTTGCTTACCGCCCAAATAGGTCCACAGACGATGCAATCTCAACCACACTGCACACTGCCCTAACCCATCTGGACAAGAGGAATACCTATGTGAGAATGCTGTTCATCGACTACAGCTCAGCATTCAACACCATAGTACCCTCCAAGCTCGTCATCAAGCTCGAGACCCTGGGTCTCGACCCCGCCCTGTGCAACTGGGTACTGGACTTCCTGACGGGCCGCCCCCAGGTGGTGAGGGTAGGTAACAACATCTCCTCCCCGCTGATCCTCAACACTGGGGCCCAACAAGGGTGCGTTCTGAGCCCTCTCCTGTACTCCCTGTTCACCCACGACTGCGTGGCCACGCACGCCTCCAACTCAATCATCAAGTTTGCGGACGACACAACAGTGGTAGGCTTGATTACCAACAACGACGAGACGGCCTACAGGGAGGAGGTGAGGGCCCTCGGAGTGTGGTGTCAGGAAAATAACCTCACACTCAACGTCAACAAAACTAAGGAGATGATTGTGGACTTCAGGAAACAGCAGAGGGAACACCCCCCTATCCACATCGATGGAACAGTAGTGGAGAGAGTAGCAAGTTTTAAGTTCCTCGTCATACACATCACAGACAAACTGAATTGGTCCACTCACACAGACAGCATTGTGAAGAAGGCGCAGCAGCGCCTCTTCAACCTCAGGAGGCTGAAGAAATTCGGCTTGTCACCAAAAGCACTCACAAACTTCTACAGATGCACAATCGAGAGCATCCTGGCGGGCTGTATCACCGCCTGGTACGGCAACTGCTCCGCCCTCAACCGTAAGGCTCTCCAGAGGGTAGTGAGGTCTGCACAACGCATCACCGGGGGCAAACTACCTGCCCTCCAGGACACCTACACCACCCGATGTTACAGGAAGGCCATAAAGATCATCAAGGACATCAACCACCCGAGCCACTGCCTGTTCACACCGCTATCATCCAGAAGGCGAGGTCAGTACAGGTGCATCAAAGCTGGGACCGAGAGACTGAAAAACAGCTTCTATCTCAAGGCCATCAGACTGTTAAACAGCCACCACTAACATTGAGTGGCTGCTGCCAACACACTGACACTGACTCAACTCCAGCCACTTTAATAATGGGAATTGATGGGAATGATGTAAATATATCCCTAGCCACTTTAAACAATGCTACCTTATATAATGTTACTTACCCTACATTATTCATCTCATATGCATACGTATATACTGTACTCTATATCATCGACTGCATCCTTATGTAATACATGTATCACTAGCCACTTTAACTATGCCACTTTGTTTACATACTCATCTCATATGTATATACTGTACTCGATACCATCTACTGTATCTTGCCTATGCTGCTCTGCACCATCACTCATTCATATATCCTTATGTACATATTCTTTATCCTCTTACACTGTGTATAAGAACAGTAGTTTAGGAATTGTTAGTTAGATTACTTGTTGGTTATTACTGCATTGTCGGAACTAGAAGCACAAGCATTTCGCTACACTCGCATTAACATCTGCTAACCATGTGTATGTGACAAATAAAATTTGATTTGATATAATGTACAGACAGTACCTAATAAACCTATGTCTCTATAGTTCAGTGGCACTCTGGTTATTTTTTGAACATTTGGGTACCAATGTTCTATTTTTCAACACATTATTTTTATTAACTAACGACAACTGTCTCAATCTTCAATGGCATGTACAGTATAATGTACAGTATGATTAAGCGCAATGTGTGTATTAAATGCATTGACAGCAGTTGAATAGGCCTTAAAGCCAAAAATGTGGTTGGAGGCTCTGTATGGTGGGTGTGACAATTGCGGAGGTCAAATTGAGCTCCGTACCGCATTTTCATGCACCTCCCACATGTTGTAACATGGCGGAGGACTCCGTATAGCTCCGCATTGACATGATTGGTTGACGGTAGGTGGGGGCGGGAGGTCCTGTATAAACACAAACTCACTTCCTTGACAACTTCCCTCACAACAGCTCTTAGCTGTTCCACGAAGCGCAAAAAGTATGAATGCCCTGACTTGATAATTATAATTACTTACCCAGACGTGTTCTGGGTAAGACGATTTTTAAGAGCTTTCACACGCTGGAATTTGAATTAGAATGCACAGTAGACGAACCGAGAGTGTCAACGCCATCATGCACTTCAAATTAGAAAGCAAGTCTATTGTTCTCTACTGCTGGTAGTAAAGTGAGGCATAAATGGCCAAAAATACTGTTTGTGCATTAATGTCTGGAAATGTGTATATTTAGTGTTAAGTTTATCTCCCAGTGCCAATAATACCCATTTGAAAACAATAACCAGGTGAGAAAGTAAAGAGGTACAGGAATAGTGTGGGTAAGCCAGTGCCAGTAAAAAATGAGCCTATCACAAGAATGAAAACAAAATGTAGGTTATTACAGCATTATGTATCGTTCTCATTACCATATTATTTATAATTACAGCAATATTTATAATGACCATATTATTTATCATTACAGCATTATTTATAATGACCATATTATTTATCATTACAGCATTATTTATCATTACCATATTATTTATCATTACCGTATTAATCATCATTACCATATTATGTATCATTACAGCATTATGTATCATTACAGCATTATGTATCATTACAGCATTATGTATCATTACCGCATTATGTATCATTACCGCATTATGTATCATTACAGCATTATGTATCATTACAGCATTATGTATCATTACAGCATTATGTGTCATTACCGCATTATGTATCATTACAGCATTATGTATCATTACAGCATTATGTATCATTACAGCATTATGTATCATTACCGTATTATGTATCATTACAGCATTATGTATCATTACAGCATTATGTGTCATTACCGTATTATGTATCATTACAGCATTATGTATCATTACCGCATTATGTATCATTACAGCATTATGTATCATTACAGCATGTCAGAGGCATGACAATGAGCAAAGGGACCTGAAACCTGGTGGTATCGCTTACGCTCTAAAATGCAATGTGTGTCAACTGAGAACACCGAAATTAATGAGATGAGTGGCCGACACCGAACAGCCCCAAAATAGCCTAACCGAAGTCCAAAACGTCATAAAACGTCCTTTATCATTACCGCATTATATATCATTACCATATTATATATCATTGCCGTATTATATATCATTACCGTATTATATATCATTACCGTATTATATATCATTACCATATTATATATCATTACCGTATTATATATCATTACCGTATTATATATCATTACCGCATTATATATCATTACCATATTATATATCATTGCCGTATTATTTATCATTACCATATTATTTATCATTACCATATTATATATCATTACCATATTATATATCATTACCATATTATTTATCATTACCGCATTATATATCATTACCATATTATATATCATTGCCGTATTATTTATCATTACCATATTATATATCATTACCATATTATATATCATTACCATATTATATATCATTACCGTATTATATATCATTACCGTATGATTTATCATTGCCGTATTATTTATCATTACAGCATTATTTATCATTACCGTAATATGTATCATTACAGCATTATATGCAGGAGCGGCCCGAATTGCGTTTCCCGGGACCTCCCTCCAAGTGGACCGGGCTTTTGATCGACAGGCCAGTCCGCTGTTTCTAGACTCGTCTAGGGCGAGCAACGAAACATCTGGCGTCATAAGACGCTCCAGAAAGTTCGGTCCCAGACCGCCTTATAAAGGACCAGCCGTCTTCCTCCGAGGCACTATTGAAGCAGGACGCTTACTGAAAGGTAAAGACACTATGTTACCATGGAATTGTAATGTGTTGTTTTCATTATTTGCCGTTCATTTGAACAAGCGCTTCGATAAAAGCCAGACAACAACTAACTAGCATTACTAGGCGAGATTCTTGTTTTAGTAGGTTAACGTTAGTTGCCTACTAGTATATGTGGCTATTTATTTGAAACATAACATTGTAGCTTGTCCGCATTTGTAGCTACTTTGGTAGCCAGTATTCGGCTTTCCTTTTCCCTGAGAGGGGGATGGGTTAGCTTACTTGCTTTTAAGCTAAACAGTCATTTATTTGGTGTATCTAATTCTCACGTCTCCGTTAGTTACTACAGATCCTGCCACGAAGATGGTTAAAGAGACAGGTTTCTATGACACTTTAGGTGTGAACCCTAAAGCCACGCCAGATGAGATTAAAAAAGCATACCGAAAACTGGCACTGAAATATCACCCGGACAAGAACCCGAATGAAGGAGAGAAGGTAAGTTAACTGTCGGCAGCAGGCCTGTAGACACGTCTATTTTAAACAGCGCACATGGCTTCTAGGACTGACAGGGACATGTGATTAAGGAACCTTCTGGAAGGACCTCGGGGAAAGGCGCTGTGTGGGTTGCCAACCAGGTCTCAGAGGATTTCTTATGATTCTGTACGTATAACCCCGAGACACTCCATTTAGTATGATCATATGTTTCTTATGGTATGTAATCATTTGTGGATGTCCATCGCCCATTTCGGATGACAATACAACATGTCATTCGTAACTTTATGTTACGACTTTGCAAAATGTACACTGTTACAGAATTCCAAAAATTATAATATGTTACATATTTGCTCAATGTATGTTACAAATTCTGGCTAGGTGGCTAACATTAGCTAGGCCAGGGGTTAGGGTTAAATTTAAGAGTTGGGTTAGGGGAAGGGTCAGCTAACATGCTAAGTAGTTGCAAAGTAGCTTAAAAGTGACCAATTAGCTAAAGTTGTCAGTGATTCGAACTCGCAACTGTTGGGTTGCAAGATGTTTGTGCTATTCACCCCAACCAAGCACCCATCTGCCTGTTGTAACCATCTGCCTGTTGTAACCATCTGCCTGTTGTAACCATACCAAACGTACCAAACGTAACGTATACTACACGGAACAAAAATAAACGCAACATGTGAAGTGTTGTTCCTATGTTTCTGCTGAAATAAAAGATCAGAGAAATGTTCCATACGCACAAAAAGCTTATTTCTCAAAAGTTTGTGCACAAATGTGTTTCCATCGCTGTTAGTGAACATTGCTCATTTGCCAAGATAATCCATCCCCTTTACAGATGTGGCATATCAAGAAGCTAATTAAACAGCCTGATCATTACACAGGTAGATCTTGTGCTGGGGACAATGAAAGGCCACTCTAAAATGTGCAGTTTTGTCACACAACTCAATGCCACAGATGTCTCAAGTTGATGGGGTGTGTAATTGGCATGCTTACTGCAGGAATGTCCACCAAATCTGTTGCCGTAAATTGCCTCCAAGATTGTTTTAGAATTTGGCAGTACGTCTGACAGGCCTCACAACCACAGACCACGTACGTGTAAGGCGTTGTGTTGGCGAGCGGTTTGCTGACGTCAATGTTATGAACAGAGTGCCCCATGGTGGGATTATGGTATCTATGGGCAGACATAAGCTATGGACAACGAACACCATTGCATTTTATCGATGGCAATTTGAATACACAGAGATGCCGTGATGAGATCCTGAGCCCCATTCATCTGTCACCATCACCTCATGTTTCAGCTTGATAATGCACGGGCCCATGTCCCAAGGATCTGTATACTATTCCTGGAAGCTGAAAATGTCCCAGTTCTTCCATGGCCTGCATACTCACCAGACATGTCACCCATTGAGCATGTTTGGGATGCTCTGGATTGACGTGTAAGACAGCGTGTTCCAGTTCCCGCAAATAGTTCCTGCAGCAACTTTACACAGCCATTGACGAGCAGTGGGACAACGTTCCACAGGCCACAATAAACAGCCTGATCAACTCTATGGGAAGGAGATGTGTCTCACTGCATGAGGCAAATGGTGGTCACACCAGATACTGACTGGTTTTCTGATCCACATCCCTACCTAGGTATCTGTGACCAACAGATGCAAATCTGTAATCTCAGTCAAATCCAATTGTATTTTTCAAGTGCCAAATACAACCGGTGTAGACCTTACAGTGAAATGCTGACTTACAAGCCCTTAACCAAGAACACTTATTTTTCTTAACTGCATTAAGTAAAAAATGGATAGAGCAGCATTAAAATAACAGTAGTGAGGCTATATAATCTCCACCCGGCACAGCCAGAAGAGGACTGGCCACCCCACATAGCCTGGTTCCTCTCTAGGTTTCTTCCTAGGTTTTGGCCTTTCTAGGGAGTTTTTTTCCTAGCCACCGTGCTTCTACACCTGCATTGCTTGTGGTTTGGGGTTTTAGGCTGGGTTTCTGTACAGCACTTTGAGATATCAGCTGATGTACGAAGGGCTATATAAATACATTTTGATTTGATATAGAGGGGGAACCCGTAGAGTCAATGTGCGGGGGCAAAGGGTAGTTGAGGTAATATCACTAAGCGAAATAACCTGGTACTAAACACCTCCCTCTGCTACTGCATCCTGGACTTCCTGACGGGCTGCTCCCAGGTGGTAAGAGTAGGCAGCAACACGTCTGCCACGCTGATCCTTAACACTGGGGCCCCGCACGGGTGTGTACTTAGTCCCCTGCTGTACTCCCTGTTCACCCACGACTGCGTGGCCAAACACAACTCCAACACCATCATTAAGTTTGCTGAAGGCCTGATCACAGACAACGATGAGACCGCCTATAAGGAGGAGGTCAGTGAACTGGCAGTGTGAACAGCAACCTCTCCCTCAATGTGATCAAGACTAAGGAGCTGATCGTGGACTACAGGAAAAAGGCGGGCCGAACAGGCCCCGTTAACATCGACAGGGCTGTAGTGGAGCGGGTTGAGAGTTTCAAGATCCTTGGTGTCACCAACGAACTATCATGGTCCAAACACACCCAGACAGTCGTGAAGAGGGCACAAAATAACATTTTTCCCCTCAGGAGACTGTAAAGATTTGGCATGGGTCCCCAGATCCTCAAAAGGTTCTACAGCTGCACCATCGAGAGCATCCTGACTGGTTGCATCACCGCCTGGTATGGCAACTGCTCGGCATCTGACCGTAAAGCGCTTCACCCCTACCTACCTCACTTCGCCCCTACCTACATGTACAAATTACCTCAACTAACCTGTACCCCCGCAGACTGACTTGGTTCCCCCTGTATCTAGCTTCTATGTTGTATTTTATTTTAGTTTATTTGGTAAATATTTTCTTAACTCTTCTTGAGCTGCACTGTTGGTTAAGAGATTTTAAGTAAGCATTTCACTGGAAGGTCTACACTTGTTATATTCAGCGCATGTGACTCAGTTTGATTTGATATACATGTAGGTAGAGTTATTAAAGTGACTATGCATAGATAATAACCAGAGTAGCAGCAGTGTAAAAAAGGGGGTGGGGGATAACGCAAATAGTCTGGGTAGCCATTTATTTGATTAGCTGTTCAGGAGTCTTATGGCTTGAGGGTAGAAGCCTTTTGGACCTAGACATGGCGCTCCGGTATTGCTTGACATGCGGTAGCAGAGAGGCCAGTCTCTATGACTAGGTTGGTTGGAGTCTTTGACAATTAGGGCCTTCCTCTGACACCGCCTGGTATGGATGTCGAAATCCATAGATCAGGGCCTAATGAATTTATTTAAATTAACTGATTTCCTTGTATGAACTGTAACTCAATAAAATCTTTGCAATTGTTGCATTTTGTGTTTGTTCCGGGGACACTCAAATTATACTGAACAAACGTTTACTATGTTACGTCTAGTCTGAGACCAGGGTGGGATTGCAGCACCACCACCCCTAACTGTAGCCTTAGCTCTGCTCTAGGCTGATTTAAATGTACTGGGGGAACACTGAAAATAACACGCACCTGTTTGCTCTTCAGTTGTTCTCTCACTGTAAAATTAGCCTGAAGCCTAAGATGAGTGGAGTTGCATAAGGATTTATTTCTTCAGAGAAGCAAGGATAAATTATTTAACACTGACTAGCTGTTTTGATATGGCAGTTAAACTGAAAAATAAGGTCGGTCCACACTAATATTGAAAGGAAAATCTATTCCAGCTTCGCTATTGCAGTAAAACACACAAATGTTGAAATTTAGCTACAATTGTTATGGGACTTGGCTATTATGGTGTTATAAGCATCAAAAACCGTTGGCATGATATTGACATAACTCTCTCTCCCCTCCAGTTCAAGCTGATATCTCAGGCCTATGAGGTTCTGTCAGAGCCCAAGAAGAGGGACCTCTACGACCAGGGTGGAGAGCAGGCTATCAAGGATGGGGGCATGGGAGGAGGAGGTTCCCCTATGGACATATTCAACATGTTCTTTGGAGGCGGAGGCAGAATGCCTCAGAGGGATAGGAGAGGTAATACTAATGTCACAAATGTACGGTCTCATATTGGGAAGGTTTTCATGACACAGACTAGAAAGCAAGACCAATGGAGAATGTCCATCGAAAATGCTTTTTAGTTCAGGATTAGGCTGATCTGTGTCCAGGAAGCCGCCCCATTATCTGTTATTTGTATTACCGAAATATTATTGTGTAGTGATGATTGTGTGTTTGGTCCAGGTAAGAACGTGGTCCATCAGCTCACCGTGACTCTGGAGGAGATGTACAATGGAACCAAGAGGAAATTGGCCCTGCAGAAAAACGTAATCTGTGGAAAATGTGAAGGTATGTTGAGATCCAATATCGATACAAAGCTCCCCATTATCAGATCTGAGCCCATATTCACAGATCTATCAGAGTACTGATCTACTTTCTATTGAAATCATAATGACTACGAGGGGATACCTGATCCTAGGTCAGCATATTTACTCTGAGACGCATTGTGAATACAGGTGTTGTGTCTTCTGAGTTCCACCAGGTCTGAAGTCCATTACTCTAACTCTGGTTGTCTTTACTGCAGGGTACGGTGGTAAGAAGGGCGCCTTGCAGACGTGTGGTTCATGTAAAGGCAGAGGAGTGGAGATCAAGGTGCAGCAGATCGGGCCAGGAATGATACAGCAGATCCAGACCATGTGTGCAGAGTGCCAGGGAGAGGGCGAACGCTTCAACTCTAAAGACCGATGCAAGACCTGCAACGGACACAAAGTAGAACGCAAGAAGAAGATTCTAGAGGTTCACATTGACAAAGGTTTGTTTGAGGTCCTCTTCCCTTGTTGGGATGTTTAAAATAAGTAATTTACTGTACAATACTAAGATATAAAACCCCCAAAGGGGAAATTGATTTCCCCAAATTCCCTAGAGCTTGAATATCAGAAGTTTCGACTTGCTGTAAATAATAGCAAGGGCGCCCTCTGGTGTCTAAAACTCCCGTCAGCTGTAGGCAGCCATCATGATAGAAAGGAACAGATGCCAGTGAACTAACCAAGACACATTTACTGTGTCCTGTAGGTAGGAACTAACCAAGACACATTTACTGTGTCCTGTAGGTAGGAACTAACCAAGACACATTTACTGTGTCCTGTAGGTATGAAGGGGGGTCAGAAGATACCATTCCACGGGGAGGGCGACCAGGAGCCTGGTCTGGAACCAGGTGACGTGGTGATCGTGCTGGACCAGCAGGACCACCCAGTGTACCAGAGGCAGGAGGACGACCTGCACATGAAGATGAACATCAAACTGGTTGAGGCCCTCTGTGGCTTCAAGAAGACCATCCGTACGCTAGATGGCAGGGTGCTCATCATCACCTCTTCACCAGGTAATGCATTAGTGTGGCTGTTATAAGGATTCACTCCCCTTGGATTTAAATGTACATTTTGTACCGGTACAGCCTTATTCTAAAATGGATTAAATCATTTTTTCCCGTCATCAATCCACACGCAATACCACTTAATGACAACCGGTTTTTAGAAATAAAGAAAATTGTATTCAGACCCATTCAATAAATATTCAGACTCAAAATTGAGCTCGGATGCATCCTGTTTCCATTGATCATCCTTGAGATGTTTCTACAACTGGATTGGAGTCTACCTGTGGTGATTTCAATTGATTGGACATGATTTGGAAACCTCTATCATATAAACACGCAAGATGTAGAATTGTAGGAAATTACTTTGTAACGCAAAAAAATATGCGATAATGCAAGTTGCGTGATCGTGTGATCTTTCTGTTTCCAGGTAAAGTAGTGAAGGCCAACGATGTGAGGTGTGTCCATAATGAAGGCATGCCCATCCACAAAGACCCTTACGACAGAGGACAGCTCATCATTCAATTCCAGGTTAGTTATATTACCATTGGAGAGAGAGAGAGAGAGACGGGTCAGGTTGAACCGTTTAGGTTCGAGACGAGCCGTTTTCGTTAAAAACAAAACTGACTCCGGTTGGACTACTCCAAATAATCTTGGTTCTGACACACAAACAAACAAGCTTTGTAGGTCCATCAGCCCTTTTTAAATACCTCGCACACCCTACAGTAATCT
This sequence comes from Oncorhynchus masou masou, assembly GCF_036934945.1. Taxonomy (NCBI): domain Eukaryota; kingdom Metazoa; phylum Chordata; class Actinopteri; order Salmoniformes; family Salmonidae; genus Oncorhynchus; species Oncorhynchus masou. The sequence continues at coordinate 75,318,222 of NC_088226.1, forward strand.
GTGGCTCCTGAGAGAACCTTCATAAATCGGCAAAATGTTTTATTTTTTTATTTAACTAGGCAAGTCAGTTAAGAGCACATTCTTATTTACAATGACCGTCTACCAAAAGGCCTCCTGCAGGGATGGGGGTTGGGATTATACATTTAGGGCAAAGCACACATCATGACGAGCGACCTAAGACAACACAGCATGGTAGCAGCACAAAACATGGTACATACATTATTGGGCACAGAACAGCACAAAGGGCAAGACGGTAGAGACGACAATACATCATGCTGAGCAGCCACATTAACCTGTCTGGGAATGGCGGAACCCCTCGCCAACAACCAGTGAAATTGCAGGGCGCCAAATTCAAACAGAAATCTCATAATTCAAATTTATCAAAATACAAGTATTTGACACCATTTTAAAGATAAAATTCTCGTTAATCCAACCACAGTGTCCCATTTCAAAAAGGCTTTTCGGCGAAAACACAACATATCATTATGTTTGGTCAGCACCTAGTCACAGAGAGCATACAGCCATTTTCCAACCAAAGAGAGGAGTCACAGAAAGCAGAAATAGAGATAAAAATCATCATCAATGTTGATGAAAATAAAAGTGTTATACATGGAATTAGAGATATACTTCCCCTTAATGCAACCGCTGTGTCAGATTTTTTTTTTTAACTTTACGGAAAAAGCAAACCATGCAATAATCTGAGTACAGCGCACCGGCAACAAAAAAAGCTGTGCAGATACTGACTCCACAACATGGCGGGTAAGTCAGAAATGGCATTATAAATATTCACATGTCTCTTCACAGGGGCGGGCCACTGATTGAGCCCTAACCTTATGAAGACCCAAATCTCTCATTTGGAAGCTTACATTACATTTAATCTCTTCACCAATAATTTCACATTTAAACATTTAAATTGAACAACAATTCCATGTGAATCCGATAACTCTGATGTGTAGCCTTTCCACTGTAGAGTTTATGTCATCTTATCATTGATGAGAATGTCTCAGATGACAACCAAACTGACATCCTATTCATTAAGTACCACCGCATATGTTCAGTTGGTCGGATGACCAGAATATAGTTCATTTCCCCCCACCTTCTGATGTTCCCAGAATCTCTATGTTAACCAAAGGATTTTCAAATGTCACATCAGTAGGGTAGAGAGGGAAAAAGGCGGGGGCAGGTATTTCATAAACCTACCCCCAGGCCAACGTCATGACACCTACCAATTCTCGACTTCAGCGATGTCATTTACGATGTCATTTACAAAATAGACTGTAGGTATGACTACTCAGCAAATTGGATGCAGTCTATCACAGTGCCATCCGTTTTATCACCAAAGCCCCATATTATATCCACCACTGCGACCTGTATGCTCTCGTTGGCTGGCCCTCGTTTCATATTCGTCGCCAAACCCACTGGCTCCAGGTCATCGTTAAGTCTTTGCTAGGTAAAGCCCTGCCTTATTTCAGCTCACTGGTCGCCATAGCAACACCCACCCGTAGCACGCGCTCCAGCAGGTATATTTCACCGGTCACCCCCAAAGCCAATTCCTCCTTTGGTCGTCTTTCCTTCCAGTTCTCTGCTGCCAATGACTGGAACGAACTGCAAAAATCACTGAAGCTGGAGACTCATATCTCCCTCACTAACTTTAAGCACCAGATGTCAGAGCAGCTCACAGATCAGGAGAAAGAAACCTCACCCAAATGTATAGCCCCGTTGGAAAATATAAATGGACTGTTTTAAAAATTCTATTTGGCATACCCCCAACGGCATTGGGAATATCTGTTGTAGCGCATTTAACACAAAAAAAACGTTAACCTATTTGACACTATGTAGAGTCCTGTAAAACTTAGTCTATAAAGACTATCGCATGACGCTCGACTTAATTTAAAGTCCGACCCCTTTGATAATTTATAACACATACATAAAGGCTTAGTGATGTAAACACACAAATGTATTATCACTAACAGCTAAAAAACATGATTTGAAGACATGCTTGAAATTAAGTTTCAAAAAGTCCAACAATGTAATTACATTGAACATTAGACATGGCTGTGAATAGTGTAGATTGTCCATGAGCTAATGGACACATTGTTCTTGCCTCTCTTCCTGCTGGAGGCGCTGCATGTTGGTTCCAACCTTAAAAGTAACAACAAAGAAAGTTAACAGGTCTGTTAGGAAATGCCTTTGTCTCACCATCTGGATAAGGTCTGTGCTGCACCAGAAACTCTAAATGGGGAGATTGGAAACTCCTTTCAATTCATATTATTCTATTCCTCCTCACATGCGCCGAATACAACAGGTGTAGCTGTAGACCTTACAGTGAAATGTCGGTGACGGTGATCAGGCCTACCTCTGTTGCGTCGTCTGCAAACTTAATGATAGTGTTGGAGTCGTGCCTGTCCACGCAGTCGTGGGTGAACAGGGAGTACAGGAGGGGACTAAGTACGCACCCCTGAGGGGCTCCAGTGTTGAGGATCAGCATGGCAGATGTGTTGTTGTCTACCCTTACCACCTGGTGGTGGCCCGTCACAAAGTCCAGGATCCAGTTGCAGAGGATGGTGTTTAGTCCCAGGATCCTTAGCTTAGTGATGAGCCTTGAGGGCACTATGGTGTTGACTACAGCTCAGCGTTCAATGAATAGCATTCTCACGTATGTGTTCCTTTTGTCCAGGTAGGAAAGGGTGGTGTGGAGTGCAATAGAGATTGCATCATCTGTGGATCTGTTTGGGCGGTATGCAAATTGGAGTGGGTCTAGGGTTTCTGGGATAATGGTGTTAATGTAAGCCATGACCATCCTTTCAAAGCACTTCATGGCTACGGACGTGAGTGCTACGGGTCTGTAGTCATTTTGGCAGGTTACTTCAGTTTTTGTTGTGCAATGGGGCTATGGTGGTCTGCTTGAAACATGTTGGTATTACAGACTCAATCAGGGACATGTTGAAAATGTCAGTGAAGACACCTGCCAGTTGGTCAGCACATGCCCGGAGCACACGTCCTGGTAATCCATCTGGCCCCGCAGCCTTGTGTATGTTGACCTGTTTAAAGGTCTTACTCACATCGGCTATGGAGAGCTTGATCACACAGTCGTCCGGAACAGCTGATGCTCTAATGCATGCCTCAGTGTTGCTTGCCTCAACGCGAGTGTATTAGTGATTTAGCTCGTCTGGTAGGCTCGTTTCACTAGGCAGCTCACGGCTGTGCTTCCCTTTGCAGTCTGTAATAGTTTGCAGGCCCAGCCAAGTAAGATGATTGAGTGCTGCAGTGATGGTTGTCCATCTGGAATGTTCTCCCATCTTCACAGAGGAACTCTGGAGCTCTGTCAGTGACCATCATGTTCTTGGTCACCTCCCTGACCAAGGCTCTTCTCCCCCGATTTCTCAGTTTGGCTGGTAGGCCAGCTCTAGGAGGAGTCTTGGTGGTTCCAAACTTCTTCCATTTAAGAATGACTTCTTGGGAACCTTCAATGCTGCAGAGCCTGTATCAATGGCGTTCAGTGCTGCAGAGCCTGTATCAATGGCTTTCAGTGCTGCAGAGCCTGTATCAATGGCTTTCAGTGCTGCAGAGCCTGTATCAATGGCTTTCAATGCTGCAGAGCCTGTATCAATGGCTTTCAATGCTGCAGAGCCTGTGTCAATGGCTTTCAATGCTGCAGAGCCTGTATCAATGGCTTTCAATGCTGCAGAGCCTGTGTCAATGGCTTTCAGTGCTGCAGAGCCTGTATCAATGGCGTTCAGTGCTGCAGAGCCTGTATCAATGGCTTTCAATGCTGCAGAGCCTGTATCAATGGCTTTCAGTGCTGCAGAGCCTGTGTCAATGGCTTTCAATGCTGCAGAGCCTGTATCAATGGCTTTCAATGCTGCAGAGCCTGTATCAATGGCTTTCAATGCTGCAGAGCCTGTGTCAATGGCTTTCAATGCTGCAGAGCCTGTATCAATGGCTTTCAATGCTGCAGAGCCTGTATCAATGGCTTTCAATGCTGCAGAGCCTGTATCAATGGCGTTCAGTGCTGCAGAGCCTGTGTCAGGTTATCTGAAATGCCACCTTGTTTCCCTAGATAAGTAGAGTACTATATAGGGATAGGGTGCACGGGGTTCACATCCAACCTACACTGTGATTGTTTAAATGATGAATTCAATATAGACGAGACAAATACAATAAATGTTGTTATTAGTTTAAGCAGATGGTGTTTGTCTATTGTTGTGAACAGAGAGGAAGATCAGATCAAATTCTAAGACTAATTTATACAGAAATCCAGGTATTTCCAAAGGTTTCACATACTTTTTCTTGCCACTGTATATAGGGAATAGACCCTATCAGACCCATAACTTATTTCTCTATGTTCCTCCCCACCAGGTGGAGTTCCCAGATAAACACTGGCTGCCAGAGCACCTCCTCCCCCAGCTGGAGGCCCTCCTCCCCCCCAGAGACGAGCAGCTGATCTCAGACGACATGGAGGAGGTAGACCTGAAGGAGATGGATCGCAGCGACTCTCAACAGAAGAGCGGCAGCAGTGGAGGAGGGAAGCCAAGCTTTGAGGATATTGACGATGATGAGGGGGGAGGCCATGGCGTGCAGTGCCAGCAGCAGTAGAATATAGAAACTCATGCTGCACTGAATGTTTAGTTTGTTCAATTAATCGGTTTTAGAATCTATGTATACAAATCACGTCAAACTCAGTTCCTGAAGGACGGGGTTTGACAAAAGCCTTATTCATTAGAGTCCACTGTTATCAAGCGCTGCACTGAAATGCCTACTTTCACAGCAATGTCATGTTTTAGGCAGTACATCCGAGCCATATCCGCAGCTGTTTTCCTCCAGATACTATTCAACACGTCTGTTGTTTTATCTTTATACTGAGGGTCAGGTGAGGAGAATGTATGAGGCAGGGGAAACAACTATTTCCCTAACCGCAACATAAGTTGGTTACAAAGCTTGTCAAAATATGTTGTCCCTGACATGACCACGAGATGGAGCTGTAGACCTACTCCATCTTGCCACAATGGTAGAGTGATGGTCTGTTTACATTTCTATCTAACATAACACCTGCACTGTTTTTCTCCATGTGTAGTGTAAGTTGTGTGTATTGTTTTATTTTGTATGGATCTGTTCATAAGAGATATACTAGGAGGCACAGAAAACAGACCTGTTGCATTTCAATTATTGACTTAGGTCCATAACTCACCAGAGGAACCTGTATGCTTTCTATGAAGGTAATGTTACTGTCTCGCCACAGGCGTTTCACCCACTCTTGAAATGGATTGATTCTTTCACAAATAAAACCTCTCAAGAATGCCTTCTCTCTTTTTTTTTAAACAAAGTTTATTCAACGTAATCTGGTTCACTTTATACGATTCATAGCTGCAGTTGTCAAATATCAGCATCCGCATTAATATAAGGCCGATATCAGTTAATAAAACATTACATCATCTCCTTGAAGATTCATCTTGGATCAAAGGGGTAGACTATTGAAAGTAGGACACCTGATGCAGCAAGAGTAAGGCTTTTATTCTGAAAAGTGGACTGATGGCAGAAAGATCAGCTATGTCATTTTACTATTCCTCATCATTTTTCTATTATTTTGGGGAAGGGCCGTAAGCATTTCACAGTTCACCTGTTTATCATGTGATGAATAAAATGTTTGATTATATTCAAAGTAAGATAATGACGTTCCACATTCATTGCAATCAATGAAAAGTTCAGACAATGATCAGTAATGTCATCGATCCATGTTATGATGTTATGACGTCAGTGTTCAACATCCGCTTCAATGCTGCTTCCTCGTGAATGAGCAAAACAAAAGACAGGAAGTAATTAAACTTCACATTGAAATTTCACATTCTTTATTCTACTGCTTTTGATAATCATGAAACCTTTTTTATACCTCAGGGAAATGACAGAACAGTTCTACACTGCTCCTGACTAGGTGGTCTTGTTTGTTCCAGGAAGTGTTTTTACTCTGCTCCTGACTAGGTGGTCTTGTTTGTTCCAGGAAGTGTTTTTACTCTGCTCCTGACTAGGTGGTCTTGTTTGTTCCAGGAAGTGTTTTTACTCTGCTCCTGACTGGGTGGTCTTGTTTGTTCCAGGAAGTGTTTTTACTCTGCTCCTGACTGGGTGGTCTTGTTTGTTCCAGGAAGTGTTTTTACTCTGCTCCTGACTGGGTGGTCTTGTTTGTTCCAGGAAGTGTTTTTACTCTGCTCCTGACTGGGTGGTCTTGTTTGTTCCAGGAAGTGGTTTTACTCTGCTCCTGACTGGGTGGTCTTGTTTGTTCCAGGAAGTGTTTTTACTCTGCTCCTGACTGGGTGGTCTTGTTTGTTCCAGGAAGTGTTTTTACTCTGCTCCTGACTGGGTGGTTTTGTTTGTTCCAGGAAGTGTTTTTACTCTGCTCCTGACTGGGTGGTCTTGTTTGTTCCAGGAAGTGTTTTTACTCTGCTCCTGACTGGGTGGTCTTGTTTGTTCCAGGAAGTGTTTTTACTCTGCTCCTGACTGGGTGGTCTTGTTTGTTCCAGGAAGTGTTTTTACTCTGCTCCTGACTGGGTGGTCTTGTTTGTTCCAGGAAGTGTTTTTACTCTGCTCCTGACTGGGTGGTTTTGTTTGTTCCAGGAAGTGTTTTTACTCTGCTCCTGACTGGGTGGTTTTGTTTGTTCCAGGAAGTGTTTTTACTCTGCTCCTGACTGGAGCAGTGAAGAACAGATAGGGCAGCTGTGTTTTTAGCTGCTAGGCAATTTTGCAGTATTTTTGATGTGCTATTACATTATCAGCCCAGAATTGTTTTTGTGTTATTACACACAGCCGGGAATAACTTTTGGATATCAGAGCGCCGGTAACTCATCAGCATTACCAGTATTACGACCAGGAATACGACTTTCCCAAATTGGATCCTTTGGTCGCACCCCCAGGGCAATTGAACTGGTTCCAAAGGCTGATCCAAAACACCACCGGTGGAGAAGAGGTATTCAGAGTGGACTTCTAGTACGACTCGCACACAATCAACCGCTTTCGAGTATATTACTCGCTAATGTTCAGTCTCTAGATAATAAAGTTGATGAGCTCAGGGTGAGGATTTCCTTCCAGAGAAACACCAGGGATATTCAATCTCTCCCTGTCCCAGTCTGCTGCCCCACATTTTTCTAGATGTCCACCGTTGTTCCTGTACCTAAGAAAGCAAAGGTAACTGAACTAAATGACTATCGCCCCATAGCACTCACTTCTGTCATCATTAAGTGCTTTGAGAGACTGACCAAATCAAATGTATTTATATAGCCCTTCTTACATCAGCTGATATCTCAAAGTGCTGTACAGAAACCCAGCCTACAAACCCAAACAGCAAGCAATGCAGGTGTAGAAGCACGGTGGCTAGGAAAAACTCCCTAGAAAGGCCGAAACCTAGAGAGGAACCAGGCTATGTGGGGTGGCCAGTCCTCTTCTGGCTGTGCCGGGTGGAGATTATAACAGAACATGGCCAAGATGTTCAAATGTTCATAAATGACCAGCATGGTCAAATAATACTAATCACAGTGGTTGTCGAGGGTGCAGCAAGTCAGCACCTCAGGAGTAAATGTCAGTTGGTTTTTCTTAGCCGATCATTAGGAGTATCTCTACCGCTCCTGCTGTCTCTAGAGAGTTGAAAACAGCAGGTCTGGGACAGGTAGCACGTCCGGTGAACAGGTCAGGGTTCCATAGCCGCAGGCAGAACAGTTGAAACTGGAGCAGCAGCACGGCCAGGTGGACTGGGGACAGCAAGGAGTCATCATGCCAGGTAGTCCTGAGGCATGGTCCTAGGGCTCAGGTCCTCTGAGAGAGAAAGAAAGAGAGAAATAGAGAGAACATACTTAAATTCACACAGGACACCGGATAAGCTGTACATAGCTGTACATAGCCCACCTATAATTTAGCCCAAACAACTACCTCTTTCCCTACTTTATTTATTTATTTATTTATTTTGCTCCTTTACACCCCATTATTTTTATTTATACTTAGCACATTCTTCCACTGCAAATCTTCCATTCCAGTGTTTTACTTGCTATATTGTATTTACTTTGCCACCATGGCCTTTTTTTGCCTTTACCTCCCTTATCTCACCTCATTTGCTCACATCGTATATAGACTTGTGTTTCTACTGTATTATTGACTGTATGTTTGTTTTACTCCATGCGTAACTCTGTGTCGTTGTATGTGTCGAACTGCTTTGCTTTATCTTGACCAGGTCGCAATTGTAAATGAGAACTTGTTCTCAACTTGCCGACCTGGTTAAATAAAGGTGAAATAAATAAAATAAATAAAACAAGACAGGAGAAGTACTTCAGATATAACAAACTGACCCCAGCACCCGACACAACACTACGGCAGCATAAATACTGGAGGCTGAGACAGGAGGGGCCAGGAGGCCCCATCCGATGATACCCCCAGACAGGGCCAAACAGGAAGGATATAACCCCACCCACTTTGCCAAAGCACAGCCCCCACACCACTACAGGGATATCTTCAACCACTAACTTACCATCCTGAAACAAGGTCCAGTATAGCCCACAAAGATCTCTGCCACGGCACAACCCAAGGGGGGGGCGCCAACCCAGACAGGAAGATCAAGTCAGTGACTCAACCCACTCAAGTGACGCACCCCTCCTAGGGACGACATGAAAGAGCACCAGTAAGTCAGTGACTCAGCCCCTGTAATAGGGTTAGAGGCAGAGAATCCCAGTGGAGAGAGGGGAACCGGCCAGGCAGAGACAGCAAGGGAGGTTCGTTGCTCCAGAGCCTTTCCGTTCACCTTCACACTCCTGGGCCAGACTACACTCAATAGTAGGACCTACTGAAGAGATGAGTCTTCAATAAAGACTTAAAGGTTGAGACCGAGTCTGCGTCTCTCACATGGGTAGGCAGACCATTCCATAAAAATTTAACTCTATAGGAGAAAGCCCTGTCTCCAACTGTTTGCTTAGAAATTCTAGGGACAATTAGGAGGCCTGCGTCTTGTGACCGTAGCGTACGTGTAGGTATGTACGGCAGGACCAAATCGGAAAGATAGGTAGGAACAAGCCCATGTAATGCTTTGTAGGTTAGCAGTGAAACCTTGAAATCAACCCTTGTCTTAACAGGAAGCCAGTGTTGGGAGACTAGCACTGGAGTAATATGATACATTTTTTTTGGTTCTAGTCAGGATTCCAGCAGCCGTATTTAGCACTAACTGAAGTTTATTTAGTGCTTTATCCGGGTAGCCGGAAAGTAGATCATTGCAGTAGTCTAACCTAGAAGTAACAAAAGCATGGATTAATTTTTCTGCATCATTTTTGGACAGAAAGTTTCAGATTTTTTGAATGTTACGTAGATGGAAAAAAGCTGTCCTTGAAACAGTCTTGATATGTTCATCAAAAGAGAGATCAGGGTCCAGAGTAACGCAGAGGTCCTTCACAGTTTCAGACAAGTCAAGGATCATATCACCTGACACCCTAGACCCACTCCAATTTGCTTACCGCCCCAATAGATCCACAGACAATACAATTGCCATCACCCTGCACACTGCCCTATCCAATCTGGAAAAGAGGCATACATACCTATGTAAGAATGCTGTTCATTGACTACAGCTCAGCATTCAACACCATAGTACCCTCCAAGCTCATCATTAAGCTTGGGGCCCTGGGTCTGAACCCCGCCCTGTGCAACTGGGTCCTGGACTTCCTGATGGGCCGGCCCCAGGTGGTGAAGGTAGGAAACAACACCTCCACTTCGCTGATCCTCAACACTGGGGCCCCACAATGGTGCGTGCTCAGCCCCCTCCTGTACTCCCTGTTCACCCATGACTGCGTGGCCACGCACCCCTCCACCTCAATCATCGAATTTGCAGACAACACAACAGTAGTAGGCCTGATTACCAACAATGACGAGACCGCCTACAAGGAGGAGGTGAGGGCCCTGGGAGTGTGGAGCCAGGAAAATAATCTCTCACTCATCGTCAACAAAACAAAGGAGATGTTTATGGACTTCAGGAAACAGCAGAGGGATCATCCTCTTATCCACATTGACAGGACAGTAGTGGAGAAGGCGGAAAGTTTTAAGTTCCTCGTCATACACATCACTGACAAACTGAAATGGTCCCCCCACACAGACAGTGTGGTGAAGAAGGTGCAACAGCGCCTCTTCAACCTCAGAAAGCTGAAGAAATTTGGCTTGGCATCTAAATCCCTTACAAACTTTTACAGATGCACAATTGAGAGCATCTTGTCGGGCTGTATCACCGGCTGGTATGGTAATTGCCCTGCCCGCAACTGCAGGGCTCTCCAAAGGGTGGTGCGGTCTGCCCAACGCATCACCGGGGGCAAACTACCTGCCCTCCAGGACACCTACACCACCCGATGTCACAGGAAGGCCAAAAAGATCATCAAGGACAACAACCACCCGAGCCACTGCCTGTTCACCCCACTATTATCCAGAAGGCGAGGTCAGTACAGGTGCATCAAAGCTGGGACCGCTTTGCCAACAGTTTCCCAAAAGGCAACGAAAGGACTCTCAGACCATGAGAAACAAGATTCTCTGGTCTGATGAAACCAAGGTTGAACTCTTTGGACTGAATGCCAAGCATCACATCTGGAGGAAACCAGGCACCACTCATCACCTGACCAATACTATACCTACGTCAAAGCATGGTGGTGGCAGTATCATGCTGTTGGGATGTTTTTCCGCCGCAGGGACTGGGAGACTAGTCTGGATCGAGGGAAAGATGAATGGCGCAAAGTACAGAGAGGTCCTTGATGCAAATCTGCTAAGGACCTCAAATTGAGGTGAAGGTTCACCTTCAACAAGACAACGGCCCTAAGCACACAGCCAAGACAACGCAGGAGTGACTTCGGCACAAGTCTCTGAATGTCCTTGAGCGGTCCAGCCAAAGCCCGGACTTGAACCTGATCAAACATCTCTGGAGAGACCTGAAAATAGCTGTGCGATGAAGCTCCCCATCCAACCTGACAGAGCTTGAGAGGATCTGCAGGGAAGAATGGGAGAAACACCCCAAATACAGGTGCCAAGCTTGTAGCATCATACCCAAGAAGGCTGTAATTGCTGCCAAAGGTGCTTCAACAAAGTACTGAGTAAAGGGTCTGAATACATATGTAAATGTAATATTTCCATTTTTGGTTTGTTTTTGGATTGTTTTTGGTTTGTTATTATGGGGTATTGTGTGTAGATTGATGAGGGGAGAAAAACAATTTAATCAATTCTAGAAAAAGAATGTAACATAACAAAATGTGGAAAAAGTCAAGGGGTCTGAATACTTTCTAAATATCATTGAAAGTACCAAATCAGGATGTTATATCTGTTTGTAACATATGATCATAAAAAGTCTTCTCAAACCCAAAAGTCAGATGGCCTATATAATAACCAAATGGTATATATCAGTATGTTAAGTTCTGATCCAGCCTTGAAGGTCTGTTTGTCATGTTTGATCATAACATCAGAATTTCTCATTGGTGTTGATTTCAGCCTGCCCAATTTGTGATGGTAAATCCCTATTAAAATATATATTGGCAATGGACAGTGTCCAATTGCAGTATAACATGTTGACAATGTTATATGTTATATTTGATTTGAAAAAGAAATATAGAACATGTGTAATGGACACTGTCCGTTAGCAATATATTGCATTGAGCAAATACTATCATGAATTGGACATTGCTGAAATGCACAATTGTCTGGGGCGTTGAACTCTGGACAGCCAAGCAGAGCTAATTGTTCCTGTACCTCACTCGTTGGTGTTAATTTTAGCATGTCCATTTCGTGATGGGAAATCCCTATTCAAATATATTGGCAATGGACAGTGTCCAATTTCAGTATGAAATGTTGGCACTGGCAATATATCATATGGCCGATGGACACTTTCCATTATCAATGTATTACAATGGGCATTTACCATCACAAATTAGACATGCCCAATTATCTGGCTCGTTGAACTCGGGATGACCAAGCAGTGAATTTGTTTCCTGTCCCTCACTCGTTGGTGTTGATTTGAGCCTGTCCATTTGGTGTGTAACGGGTTTCTTTTACCTCCTTCTCTGACGAAGAGGTGGAATAAGGATCGGACCAAAATGCAGCGTGATTCGTTCGATACATCTTTAATGATGAAAAAACACGAACACTACAAAACAACAAACGTCGAAAACCGAAACAGCCCTGACTGGTGCAACGAACACAGAGACAGGAACAATCACCCACAAACACACAGTGAAACCCAGGCTACTTAAATCTGGTTCCCAAGGTGCGGACTCCCGGACGCACAACAAAAACAATAGGGAGGGTCCGGGTGGGTGTCTGTCCATGGTGGCGGCTCCGGCTCGGGACGTGGAATCCACTCTATGAATGTCTTAGTCCCCCCTCCTCGCGTCCTAGGATTGTCCACCCTCGCCGCCGACCATGGCCTAGTAGTCCTCACCCAGAAACCCACTGGACTGAGGGGCAGCTCGGGACAGAGGGGCAGCTTGGGACAGAGGGACAGCTCGGGACAGAGGAAGCCCAGCACTGAGAGGAAGCCCAGTCAGGTTGTTGAATTCGGCAGATCCTGGCTGGCTGGCAGTTCTGGCAGATCCTGGCTGACTGGCGGATCTGGAAGAGTCTGGTTGACTAGCAGATCTGGAAGAGTCTGGTTGACTGGCAGATCTGGAAGAGTCTGGTTGACTGGCAGATCTGGAAGAGTCTGGCTGACTGGCAGATCTGGAAGAGTCTGGCTGACTGGCAGATCTGGAAGAGTCTGGCTGACTGGCAGATCTGGAAGAGTCTGGCTGACTGACAGATCTGGAAGAGTCTGGCTGACTGGCAGATCTGGAAGAGTCTGGCTGACTGGCAGATCTGAAAGAGTCTGGCTGACTGGCAGATCTGGAAGAGTCTGGCTGACTGGCGGATCCTGGCAGACTGACGGCTCTGGCTGCTCCACGCTGACTGGCGGCTCTGGCTGCTCCATGCTGACTGCCGGCTCTGGCGGCTTCTTGCAGACTGACAGCTCTGGCAGCTTCTTGCAGACTGACAGGTCTGGCAGCTCCTTGCAGACTGACAGCTCCTTGCAGACTGACAGCTCCTTGCAGACTGGCAGCTCCTTGCAGACTGGCAGCTCCATGCAGACTGGCAGCTCCATGCAGACTGACAGCTCTGGCTGCTCCAAGCAGACTGACAGCTCTGGCTGCTCCATGCAGACTGACAGCTCTGGCTGTTCTATGCAGACTGGCAGCTCTGGCTGCTCCATGCAGACTGTGCTAAACGGGCAGGAGAGTCCGGCAACGCTATAGAGGCGGAAGGCTCTGGCAGTGCTAAACAGGCGGGAGGCTCCAGCAGCACAGGAGAGGAGGAAGGCTCTGGCAGCGCTAGAGAGGCGAGGCGCACAGTAGGTCTGATGCGTGGTGCTGGCACTGGTGGTACTGGGCCGAGGACACGCACAGGAAGCCTGGTGCGGGGAGCTGCCACCAGAGGGCTGGTGTGTGGAGGTGGCACAGGATGGGCTAGACCGTGAAGGTGTACTGGAGATCTTGAGAGCAGTGTTGGCACAGGACGTGCAAGGCTAGGGATGCGCACAGGAGGCTTGGTGCGTGAGGCTGGCACCAACTCCACCAGCCGACTAACACGCACCTCAGGACGAGTATGGAGCGCTGACCCAGATGCCATCAAATCCCTGACACGTTCCGTCGGGCGAATTCCATGCAAAAAGCACCAACACAGCAACTCCCTCATTTCTCTCTCCTCCAATTTCCCCATTAACTCCTTTACAGTCTCTGCTTCGATCACCTCCAACACCGGTTCTGGTCTCCTCCTTGGCTCCTCACGATAAACAGGGAGAGTGGGCTCAGGTCTGACTCCTGACTCTGCCACACTCTCCCTGAGCCCCCCCCAATAAATTTTTGGGGGTGACTCTCGGGCTTCCATCCGCGTCGCCGCGCTGCCTCCTCATACCAGCGTCTCTCAGCTCTCGCCGACTCCAGTTCTTCCTTGGGACGGCGATATTCTCCAGGCTGTGCCCAGGGTCCTTTTCCGTCCAATATCTCCTCCCAAGTCCAGAAGTCCTGTGATCGCTGTTGCTGCCTTTGTTGCTTCTCCTGTGGCTCCTGCCTGTTGACACGTTGCTTGGTCCGTTTGTGGTGGGTGATTCTGTAACGGGTTTCTTCTACCTCCTTCTCTGACCAAGAGGTGGAATAAGGATCGGACCAAAATGTAGCGTGGTTCGCTCGATACATCTTTAATGATGAAAAAACACGAACACTACAAAACAACAAACGTCGAAAACCGAAACAGCCCTGACTGGTGCAACAAACACAGAGACAGGAACAATCACCCACAAACAGACAGTGAAACCCAGGCTACCTAAATATGGTTCCCAATCAGAGACAACGATAATCACCTGGCTCTGATTGAGAACCGCCTCAGGCAGCCATAGACTAATCTATACACCCCACACAACCCCAAGACGAAACACACTACAAATAAACCCATGTCACACCCTGGCCTGACCCAATAAATGAAGATAACATAATAAATATAGACCAGGGCGTGACATGGTGATGGAAATCAATGCTTAAATATATTTCAAATGGACACTGTCCATTTGCAATATAACATCTGAACAATGCCAATTTGTCATACTCCAATTGGATAGTCAACCATCAAGTCAGCCATCAGTAAATAGGATATCACACTGACACCAAACTGACTTTGTCCAACTCATTTAGAGGCCAACTAATACGTCAGAGCCAGACTGAAACTCATAGCGCCTTCTGTTAAAACCTTTAAAAATGTTTTTACAAATAAAACACGTAGTTATGTTTGAGCTGTGGGTACGGTTCTGACATCTTTTGTTGGCCTAGCTGAGTCGAAATCCAGAGTTCCGGCTTCATAGGTAATGCGGAGCCTGAACAGCTGCCTTAATTAGTACTGAAAATACGGGGTCTCTGAAAGAGCTTTAGGCCAGAAACTTGTAGCATCCGTTTCTATGAGGCAAGGTGGTTTCAATGCACCAAGTCTTGTGTTTCCTAAATGTCGTCATTTTCGTGATGTTACAAATTAATTCAATATATTGCAAATGGACAAGGCTGTTTCTCGGCCTGGGAACGTTCTAGAGCCACATGGTGCACTACCAACTTGAGCTCTAGAACAGGTTTGCAAAGTTTCAGAGCTCTAGGTCTGAAGGTTCTTTGAGGGTTCAAGGACCGGGAACTATAGCAGGCTCTGTGCGTCTGTAAGCCCCACACTGTGTCAGTCCATCTTAGCTGTGTGTGTGTGTGTGTGTGTGTGTGTGTGTGTGAGTGGTTGTTGGAGGTCTGATTGGCAGTGTGGGGCACCCATAGCATGTCTATATGGGTGCTGTCTCTGTGTCCTGGGCTGATGGGGTGGTTCTTTGGGTCTGGTGCTGGTGCCCTCATGCATGCTTCAGTGTTGCTTGCCTCGAAGTGTGCATAAAATACATTTAACCTGTCTGGTAGGCTCGTGTCACTGGGCCGCTCGCGGCTGGGTTTTCCTTTGTAATCCATAATAGTTTGCTTGCAAGCCCTGCCAAACCCAACGAGTGTCAGACGGTGTAGTATGATTCAGTCTTAGTCCTGTGTTGACGTTTTGCCTGTTTGATGGTTCGTCTGAGGGCATAGTGGGATTTCTTATAAGCGTATTAGTATCCCGCTACTTGAAAGAGGCAGCTCAAGCCTTTAGCTTGGTGCGGTTGTTGCCTGTAATTCATGGCTTCTGGTTGTGATATGTATGTACGTACGGTCACTGTGGGGACGACATCGTCGATACACTTATTGATGAAGCCGGTGACTGAGGTAGTATACTCCTCAATGCCATTGGATGCTACCAAAACAGTTCTGCAGTGTAGCAAGCGCGTCATCTGACCACTTCCGTATTGATACTTCCTGCTTTAGTTTTTGCTTGTAACCAGGAATCAGGAGGATACAATCATAGTCAGATTTGACAAATGGAGGGCGAGGGAGAGCTTTGTATGTGTCTCTGTGTGTGGAGTAAAGGTGGTCTAGAGTTTTTCCCCCTCTGATTGCACATGTGACATGCTGGTAGAAATTAGGTAAAACAGACTACAGTTTCCCTGCTTTAATGTCCTCGGCCACTAGGAGCATGTTCTTGTTAGACTGGTAGACTTTATTGACCTGTGGTATTTTTATTTTAGTCGAATAGGAATCCTGCTCCTTGTGCTCCTTGTCAGTACCAACCACATCATCAACATTAAGGGACATGGGCAGCTGTGAGGAAGAGGGTTTATTCTCCTGGTCTTTAACCGTTTTCCAGAACTTCTTGGGGTTAGACCCATAGAGAGAGAACTGCTCCTTAAAGTAACTAACTTTGGCCTTCCGGATAGCCTGAGAGCACTTATTTCTTATTTTCCTGAACAAGAACCAGTCAGCCTGAGTATGTGTGTACCGAGCCTTTCACCAAATGGAATTCTTGAGGTGGAGTAACTCTGCCAGATCACGGTTGAACCAGGGGCTGAACCTGTTTTTAATTCTCATTTTCTTTATGGGCGTGTTTGTTAACGATACCACTGAAAATATAAAAAAAGGTCCAAGCGTCTTTGACAAAGGTGATTATATACCAATTTACAGTTCATATGAAGGAAGACTTGCTCATTAAAGTTTTTTTAGCATGCGTCTATGACAAATCAGGACAGGTCGTTTCTCTGAGCAGCCATTACGAACACAGGCTGTAAAACAGTTATCACTATGGTCTTTACAGAAAACACCAGACTGGTACCCATCAGTATTATTTGTGAGGATAACATCAAAGTAGCCTTTTCTGAGTGTTTGGAGTCATACCTTGTGGGATTGGTAATAATCTGGGAAATATTTATGGAGTCCCATTGCTTTAGGACTTGGTTAGGTGGTTTAAGCATGTCCCAGTTTAGGTCACCTAGCAGGACACATTCAGACTTGGTGTAAGGGGCCAGGAGAGTGCTTAGTGCAGGTAGGGTACAGGCGGGCTCTGATGGAGGGCGATAGCACCCAGCAACCGTCAACGTAGAGTTATTTGAAAGTTTAATGCGTATAGCCAGCAAATCAAATTGTTTGGGGACAGACTTGGTGGAGACAACTGACCACTAAAGGGGATCCTTGGTAAAGATTGCCACTCCCACACCTTTGAAGATCTGTCTTGTCGGAAAAAGGTTATAACCAAAAAGGTTAACTTCTTGAAACTCCCCATCCCGGATCCGGGTTTGTGACTAAAGCCTCAGGCTCATTAGCATAACGCAACGTTAACGATTTCTGAAAATCGCAAATAAAATGAAAATAATGCGTCTGCTCTCAAGCTTAGCCTTTTCTTAACAACACTGTCATCTCAGATTTTCAAAATATGCTTTTGAACCATAGAAATTGACTAATTTGTGTAAGAGTATGCAAAGCTAGCATAGCATTTTGAGTAGCATTTAGCACGCAACATTTTCACAAAAACCAGATAACCAAATAAATAAAATCATTTACCTTTGAAGAGCTTCTGATGTTTTCAATGAGGAGACTCTCAGTTACATACCAAATGCGCAGTTTTTCCTGAAAGCGTCTGTGTGTAGGAGAAATCGTTCCGTTTTCTACATTGCGTCTGGCTACCGAAACGAACCGAAAATTCAGTCACCTACAACGTAAAACTTTTTCCGGATTAACTACATAATATCGACCGAAACATGGAAAACGTTGTTTGGAATCAATCCTCAAGGTGTTTTTTCACATATCTCTTCATTGATATGCAGTTCGTGGAAGCTTGCTTTCCTCTCTGTATCGCATGGAAAAATACTGGCAGGTGACTTTTGCGCACCAATTTCAGCGCAGGACACCGGGCGGACACCTGGTAAATGTGGTCTCTTATGGTCAATCTTCCAATGATCTGCCCACAAATACGTCACAATGCTGCAGACACCTTGGGGAAACGACAGAAAGGGTTGACTCACTCCTCTCGCATTCACAGCCATATAAGGAGACAATGGAAAACAGAGCCTCAAAAATCCTTGTTGTTACGAATCCCTTTTGGCCCGACAGTCTAGGGGGGATGGTAATGAGACTCGTAACATAACTCATGCAAATTATTATTGTGACAAAGGAAAAGTGTGAACGAAATAAGCACGACAACTGAAATCTACCGTCAAACTCTAGGTTTATTTATAAACACACGGTAATGGGGGGAGCAGGAAAAGGGGCTGAGCTGGACCCAAGGAAAGAAACAATAAGTATTCAAAAACACCCCTAAGCTAGACTAGCCTACTTTAACAACAGCTAACTAACTAACCAAAAATACAGTGGGTGGTCCGCCCAGTTCTAACTAGTGTATTTAACAAAGTTCACCTACGGGTAGTGTATGCCCATGGGCGACTTGTCTTGGTTTCCCCCTTTTCCACCAGCAATCAAACACAAACACCATAACCAAAAACAATACTCACAGGTGATGACAAAGTGCTATGAGGTGCTTAAACAAAAGAGAGGTTACGACACAAAGCGAGAGTGAAACACAGAGACCTACAGACATGGCATTTACAGAGAGATTGAGCTGAGCTGAGCTGAGCTCTAGAACAAACAAATGGGGTTTTTAAACCATGGGGAAAGAACTGTGATAGGTTAGGAAATTGGAGGAGGTGTGTCTTCTGATTGATGATTGGTTGTTGACTGATTGGGGAGTGATGATTTTCACCTGTGAGGGGAGAAGGAGAGAAAAGAAACACACACACAGGATACACACACACACAGGATAACTGTATCCGTAACACTCCCACCCTTAAAAGAGCAACCCTAGGGGTTGCGACTACAGTATTTCAATTAATACTCCCAACAAAGCAACAACCTTGCAAAACATGCAGAAATCATTTTCACACACGAGACAAAGCATCTGCCAACACATTATCAGAACCCTTTTTGTGGCGGATCTCCAAATTATAATTTTGTACAATCAGCGCCCAACGCATAAGGCGCTGGTTCTGGTTGTACATTCGGTGGAGAAAAACTAAGGGGTTATGGTCAGTATATACAATCACGGGTAGGGCACTGGAACCAATATATACTTCAAAGTATTGCAGAGCCAACAACAAAGCAAGAGCTTCTTGTTCTATTGTCGCATAGTTTGTTTGACATTTATTAAATTTACGTGAAAAATAACAAACGGGATGATCCACTCCACTCTTGTCCTGCTGCAGTAGAACAGCACCAGCACCTCTGGCACTAGCATCTACCTCAAGTTTGAACGGTTGTTCAAAATCAGGAGCAGCAAGTACAGGTGTACTACATAAGAGTGCTTTCGCTGATTCAAAAGCTCTCTTACAATCAGGGGACCACACAAATGATCTAGCCGGACTAAGCAAATCGGTCAATGGAGCAACTACCGCAGAGAAATTTTTACAGAAGCTACGGTAGTAGCCAACCATCCCTAAAAAGCGGCGTAGCTCTCGTCTGGTGGTAGGTGCAGGGAATGCAGTTATAGCCAAGACCTTGGCATCAACAGGGCGCACCTGTCCATGCTTCTCAGAGGTATCACACAATCCATCCTCTTGATCAACCTCTTTGAACAGAACAGTGTTCGACAAATCTATCTCATCACCCTCTTGTCGTGCCTGAGCACGAGTGACAGCACAAGCGGGGAACACATGTGGATAATTCTGTGCCAGCTCATTCGAGAGAGTGGTCACTTTTATCCAATACTTCCAATACGGGTACTACCTTTCCTCCGGCAATATCGTTACCCATTATGAAGGTCACACCTTTCACTGGCAACATAGGGCGTACCCCCACTCTGAATATTCCACTGATTAACTCAGAGTGTACTTTCACAAAGTGCAATGGCACTGGGACAAAACCCATTTCAATACCCTGCACTAACACACTGGAACCACAGTATGTATCGTCAGATAAGGGCAACACATCAGACAATATAAACGACTGCGCCGCACCAGTATCTCTAAGGATTTTAACCGGTCGTTGAGACGCTTCGTCATTCGTTAGGGACACAAACCCCTCGAAAATGAATGGTTCATAACTGCGGTCGGGGACTGAGACTTTCAAACTACAGTTACCCTGAGGCACCTGTTTTGTTGCAGACCTCACAACCGTACGAATTAGAGCAACACCTGTTGGTGGCTTGGCACGAAGAGGCATCCCTTGTTTGCGTTTAAGCAGGAAGCAATCATTAATCATATGTCCTACTTTATGACAATAGAAACATGGACGCTCATTCTTCTGGCGTGCTTGACATACTACTGCTGGCCGACTAGGACTAAAGGTAGGAAACTCAGTGGCTCTACTCTCAGTTTGAGCCGAAAACACACTCTTGTGCGTCAACACAAACTTGTCTGCCAACACAGACGCTTCTGCCAGGGTGGATACTTTCTGTTCGTTTAGGTAAACTACAATGCGTTCGGGTAAGCAATTTTTAAACTCTTCCAACAAGATTAACTCCCGGAGAGAGTTGAAATCAGTTACCTTACTAGCAGCATGCCATTTATCAAACAGATTTCCCTTGTCTCTAGCAAATTCCACATAAGTCTTACTAGAAGACTTTCTATGAGACCTAAATCTCTGTCGGTATGCCTCAGGCACAAGCTCATAGGCACGAAGAACAGTAGCTTTGACCACTTCATAATTCAAACTGTCCTCCAGAGGTAGCGCTGACAAAACCTCTTGGGCTTTACCAGTTAATTTACACTGAAGTAATAGGCACCAAACCTCTTCAGGCCATTTCAATGCTACGGCTATACGCTCAAATACACAAAAATAGGAGTCAACCTCTGACTCTCTGAACAAAGGTACTAAGGCAATCTGCCTACTAATGTCAAACGTGTTTGAGGACACAGCAGGTGAGGACGGCTCACAAACAGGCACAGTAGGACCGGAGGCTAGCCTCGCTGTCTCTGCCTCAAGTTCCATCTGGCGCATTTTGAACTCCAACTGCCTTTGTTCTCTGTCTGCCTCAATTTTACACATCTCCAAATGCCGTTGTTCTCGTTCTTTTTCTGCCTCTATTTTACACATCTCCAACTGGAGAGTCTCTCGCCTAATTTGGGCTCTCTCTTCCACCTCCAGTTGGAACTGTGCTAAACAGACATCCCTCCTGGCATCACCATTTGACAGTGGGGAGAGTGGATCAAAATGGGACAATGTGGCTGGTGTTTTAGCCTCTCCCTCATTATCAGACACCAATGGGCTTACAGGAGCAGCAACATCCGCTACAGGGGTAGTAGTCTCAGGCAGCGGTAACACAAGCACCTGCTCTTCCAACAATACATTTAATACTATCCGTTTCACCTCCGCCTTATCTAAACTCTGCGGAATCGATACTGAATAATGGTCAGCCAAGGTCATTAAATCAACTCTACGACATTTGTCAAAAACCTCCCACGAAGGGTTATCCAAAAAAGATTTCAAATCAAAAGTAGTCATTTTTACACTACTTCACAAGTGCCAAAGGAAATAGCAAACACTAATGCTACTTCAGCTATGACGCTCAACACTGAACTATACCACTACAACAATCTACATTAGCGGCATGGGTGTCAGTTATGACAGATCCCGGACGAGGCTCCACTTATGTTACGAATCCCTTTTGGCCCGACAGTCTAGGGGGGATGGTAATGAGACTCGTAACATAACTCATGCAAATTATTATTGTGACAAAGGAAAAGTGTGAACGAAATAAGCACGACAACTGAAATCTACCGTCAAACTCTAGGTTTATTTATAAACACACGGTAATGGGGGGAGCAGGAAAAGGGGCTGAGCTGGACCCAAGGAAAGAAACAATAAGTATTCAAAAACACCCCTAAGCTAGACTAGCCTACTTTAACAACAGCTAACTAACTAACCAAAAATACAGTGGGTGGTCCGCCCAGTTCTAACTAGTGTATTTAACAAAGTTCACCTACGGGTAGTGTATGCCCATGGGCGACTTGTCTTGGTTTCCCCCTTTTCCACCAGCAATCAAACACAAACACCATAACCAAAAACAATACTCACAGGTGATGACAAAGTGCTATGAGGTGCTTAAACAAAAGAGAGGTTACGACACAAAGCGAGAGTGAAACACAGAGACCTACAGACATGGCATTTACAGAGAGATTGAGCTGAGCTGAGCTGAGCTGAGCTCTAGAACAAACAAATGGGGTTTTTAAACCATGGGGAAAGAACTGTGATAGGTTAGGAAATTGGAGGAGGTGTGTCTTCTGATTGATGATTGGTTGTTGACTGATTGGGGAGTGATGATTTTCACCTGTGAGGGGAGAAGGAGAGAAAAGAAACACACACACAGGATACACACACACACAGGATAACTGTATCCGTAACACTTGTCATTTCCTGGATGCCATCTCATCTTGGTTTTGCCTGAAGCTCACGTTCTAGGGCACGCACAGAGAATATCTTGGTATTTCTGGACACGTCAGAGTGTTTTCTTTCGAATGGTATCAATTATATGCATAGTCGAGCATCTTTTTGTGACAAAATATCTTGTTTAAAACGGGAATGTTTTTCATCCAAAAATGAAATAGCGCCCCCATAGATGTAAGAGGTTTTAACATCAGTATTCAAAACACTCTTCCCTAACCACGTCTCAGTAACGACCAACACATCTGGATTGGAGCTTTGAACCTACACATTCAATTGATCATTTTTAAGTAATAAGCTTCTGGGGTTAACGTGCAGAAACCCCAGGCTTTTATGAGAGCAGAAATCAGTGAAGCAGAAATCAGAATTGGGTCTAGCAACAGTACATGGGCCAGGGTGAACATGGACATTTACAGATATAATCAGCAGTTATACAATCAGGGCATGGCAGAGGACAGGGAGAGCTCTGCAGTGTTGATTTATAACATTTGAATGTGCATTAGATGGCAACAAGATCATATTGTACAGCAATTTCATCAGGTATCATTAATACAAAGCCAGCGAGAGGAGGTTAGAATAGGATGGGAGGCCAAGAGTCCGTGTAACCAATAGAGAGTCAGAGTCCCGAGTGTGGGAACAAACATAGAGTGTCCCATGTTTGGGTAGACAAGCAAGTTCATTGTCAACAAAGCACCCAGGAGTTATGAGGCAAATTGCATAAAGCACAAGTGAAAAATATAACAACTTGGGGCTAGTCATTGTAAATTCACTCGCCCCAACAGAGTCACTCGCCCCAACAGTGCATGTGTGCTGGAGTAGAGTGAAAGCTCGGGTTGTGTGGCGGAGGTACTTCTACCAGACAGGGTGAGCCAGGAAAGACAGTGATCACCAGGTGGAACCCAAGCGGTCACACTCACTTGGGAGAAGCTTTTTTCGGGAGGCAGATTCCATGTAGAAAATCCCAGGTAAGTTAAGGAAATAAATAGGCCATGGTGGCGAAGTAATTACAATATAGCACTTGTCATCTCCCGTCTGGATTACTGCAACTCGCTGTTGGCTGGGCTCCCTGTGCCATTAAACCCCTACAACTCATCCAGAACGCCGCAGCCCGTCTGGTGTTCAACCTTCCCAAGTTCTCTCACGTCACCCCGCTCCTCCGCTCTCTCCACTGGCTTCCAGTTGAAGCTCGCATCCGCTACAAGAACATGGTGCTTGCCTACGGAGCTGTGAGGGGAACGGCACCGCAGTACCTCCAGGCTCTGATCAGGCCCTACACCCAAACAAGGGCACTGCGTTCATCCACCTCTGGCCTGCTCGCCTCCCTACCACTGAGGAAGTACAGTTCCCGCTCAGCCCAGTCAAAACTGTTCGCTGCTCTGGCCCCCCAATGGTGGAACAAACTCCCTCACGACGCCAGGACAGCGGAGTCAATCACCACCTTCCGGAGACACCTGAAACCCCACCTCTTCAAGGAATACCTAGGATAGGATAAAGTAATCCTTCTCACCCCCCCTTAAATGATTTAGATGCACTATTGTTAAGTGGCTGTTCCACTGGATGTCAGAAGGTAATTCACCAATTTGTAAGTCGCTCTGGATAAGAGCGTCTGCTAAATGACTTAAATGTAATGTAAATGTAAATACTGGAATGGTAGATGTGCAGAAGATGAATGTGCAAGTTGAGATACTGGGGTGCAAAGGACCAAGATAAATAAATAAATGCAATATGGGGATGAGGTAGTTAGATAGATGGGCTGTTTACATATGGGTTATGTACAGGTGCAGTGATCTGTGAGCTGCTCTGACAGCTGGTGCTTAAAGCCAGTGAGGGAGATATGAGTCTCCAGCTTCAGAGATTTTTGCAGTTCGTTCCAGTCATTGGCAGCAGAGAACTGGAAGGAAAGACGACCAAAGGAGGAATTGGCTTTGGGGGTGACCAGTGAGATATACCTGCTGGAGCGCGTGCTACGAGTGGGTGCTGTTTTGGTGACCAGTGAGCTGAGATAAGGCAGGGCTTTACCTAGCAGATACTTGTAGATGACATGGAGCCAGTGGGTTGGCGACGAGTATGTAGTGAGGGCCAGCCAACGAGAGCGTACAGGTCGCAATGGTGGGCAGTGTATGGGGCTTTGGTGACAAAACGGATAGTTCTACTGGGAAGAGACCAGAACACTACTCCTCTAACCAGAGAGAGAGAGAACACTACCACTACTCCTCTAACCAGATTGAGAGACCAGAACACTACTCCCCTAACCAGAGTTCTAATGGGAATAGAAACCAGAACACTACTCTTCTAACCAGAAGGAGAGACCAGAACACTACTCCTCTAACTAGAGTTCTACTGGAAAGAGAGACCAGAACACTACTCATCTAACCAGAGAGAGAGACCAGAACACTACTCATCTAACCAGAGAGAGAGACCAGAACACTACTCCTCTAACCAGAGTTCTACTGGGAAGAGAGACCAGAACACTACTACTCTAACCAGAGAGAGATACCAGAAAACTATTCCTTTAACCAGAGTTCTACTGGGAAGAGAGACCAGAACACTACTCCTCTAACCAGAGTTCTACTGGAAAGAGAGACCAGAACACTACTCCACTAACCAGAGAGAGAGACAAGAACACTACTCCTCTAACCAGAGAGAGAGACCAGAACACTACTCCTCTAACCAGAGTTCTACTGGGAAGAGAAACCAGAACACTACTCTTCTAACCAGAGAGAGAGACCAGAATACTACTCCTCTAACCAGAGAGAGAGACCAGAACACTACTCCTCTAACCAGAGAGAGAGACCAGAACACTACTCCTCTAACCAGAGAGAGAGACCAGAACACTACTCCTCTAACCAGAGAGAGAGACCAGAACACTACTCCTCTAACCAGAGAGAGAGACCAGAACAATACTCCTCTAACCAGAGTTCTACTGGGAAGAGAGACCAGAACACTACTCCTCTAACCAGAGATAGAGACCAGAACACTACTCCTCTAACCAGAGAGAGAGACCAGAACACTACTCCTCTAACCAGAGTTCTACTGGGAAGA
Source organism: Oncorhynchus masou masou (assembly GCF_036934945.1). NCBI lineage: Eukaryota > Metazoa > Chordata > Actinopteri > Salmoniformes > Salmonidae > Oncorhynchus > Oncorhynchus masou. Next base: position 75,343,586 of record NC_088226.1, read on the forward strand.
GAGACCAGAACACTACTCCTCTAACCAGAGAGAGAGAGACCAGAACACTACTCGTCTAACCAGAGAGAGAGAGACCAGAACACTACTCCTCTAACCAGAGAGAGAGAGACCAGAACACTACTCCTCTAACCAGAGAGAGAGACCAGAACACTACTCCTCTAACCAGAGTTCAACTGGGAAGAGAGACCAGAACACTACTCCTCTAACCAGAGTTCTACTGGGAAGAGAGACCAGAACACTACTCTTCTAACCAGAGAGAGAGACCAGAACACTACTCCGCTAACCAGAGAGAGAGACCAGAACACTACTCCTCTAACCAGAGTTCAAATGGGAAGAGAGACCAGAACACTACTCCTCGAACCAGAGAGAGAGAGACCAGAACACTACTCCTCTAACCAGAGAGAGAGAGACCAGAACACTACTCCTCTAACCAGAGAGAGAGACCAGAACACTACTCCTCTAACCAGAGTTCAACTGGGAAGAGAGACCAGAACACTACTCCTCTAACCAGAGTTCTACTGGGAAGAGAGACCAGAACACTACTCTTCTAACCAGAGAGAGAGACCAGAACACTACTCCTCTAACCAGAGAGAGAGAGACCAGAACACTCTCCTCTAACCAGAGTTCTACTGGGAAGAGAGACCAGAACACTACTCCTCTAACCAGAGAGAGAGACCAGAACACTACTCCTCTACCCAGAGTTCTACTGGAAAGAGAGACCAGAACACTACTCCACGAACCAGAGAGAGAGAGACCAGAACACTACTCCTCTAACCAGAGAGAGAGACCAGAACACTACTCCTCTAACCAGAGTTCTACTGGGAAGAGATACCAGAACACTATTCCTCTAACCAGAGAGAGAGAGAGACCAGAACAATACTCCTCTAACCAGAGTTCTACTGGGAAGAGAGACCAGAACACTACTCCTCTAACCAGAGAGAGAGACCAGAACACTACTCCTCTAACCAGAGAGAGAGACCAGAACACTACTCCTCTAACCAGAGTTCTACTGGGAAGAGATACCAGAACACTACTCTTCTAACCAGAGAGAGAGACCAGAACACTACTCCTCTAACCAGAGAGAGAGACCAGAACACTACTCCTCTAACCAGAGATAGAGACCAGAACACTTCTCCTCTAACCAGAGAGAGAGACCAGAACACTACTCCTCTAACCAGAGTTCTACTGGGAAGAGAGACCAGAACACTACTCCTCTTACCAGAGAGAGAGAGAACAGAACACTACTCCTCTAACCAGAGTTCTACTGGAAAGAGAGACCAGAACACTACTCCACTAACCAGAGAGAGAGAGACCAGAACACTACTCCTCTAACCAGAGCGAGAGACCAGAACACTACTCCTCTAACCAGAGTTCTACTGGGAAGAGAGACCAGAACACTACTCCTCTAACCAGAGTTCTACTGGGAAGAGAGACCAGAACACTACTCCTCTAACCAGAGAGAGCAACCAGAACACTTCTACTCTGCCCAGAGTTCTACTGGAAAGAGAGACCAGAACACTACTCCACTAACCAGAGAGAGAGAGAGACCAGAACACTACTCCTCTAACCAGAGGGAGAGACCAGAACACTACTCGTCTAACCAGAATTCTACTGGGAAGAGAGACCAGAACAATACTCCTCTAACCAGAGAGAGAGAACAGAACACTACTCCTCTAACCAGAGTTCTACTGGGAAGAGAGACCAGAATACTGCTCCACTAACCAGAGAGAGAGACCAGAACACTACTCTTCTAACCAGAGAGAGAGACCAGAACACTACTCCTCTAACCAGAGTTCTACTGGGAAGAGAGACCAGAACACTACTCCTCTCACCAGAGACAGAGACCGGAACACTACTCCTGTAACCAGCGTTCTATTGGGAAGAGAGACCAGAACACTACTCCTCTTACCAGAGAGAGAGAGAACAGAACACTACTCCTCTAACCAGAGTTCTAATGGGAATAGAAACCAGAACACTACTCATCTAACCAGAGAGAGAGACCATAACACTACTCCTCTAACCAGAGTTCTACTGGGAAGAGAGACCAGAACACTACTCCTCTAAACAGAGAGAGAGAGACCAGAACACTACTCCTCTAACCAGAGAGAGAGACCAGAACACTACTCCTCTAACCAGAGTTCAACTGGGAAGAGTGAACAGAACACTACTCCTCTAACCAGAGTTCTACTGGGAAGAGATACCAGAACACTACTCTTCTAACCAGAGAGAGAGACCAGAACACTACTCCTCTAACCAGAGAGAGAGAGAGAGACCAGAACACTACTCCTCTAACCAGAGTTCTACTGGGAAGAGAGACCAGAACACTACTCCTCTAACCATAGAGAGAGACCAGAACACTACTCCTCTAACCAGAGAGAGAGACCAGAATACTACTCCTCTACCCAGAGTTCTACTGGAAAGAGAGACTAGAACACTACTCCACTAACCAGAGAGAGAGAGACCAGAACACTACTCCTCTAACCAGAGAGAGAGACCAGAACACTACTCCTCTAACCAGAGAGAGAGACCAGAATACTACTCCTCTACCCAGAGTTCTACTGGAAAGAGAGACTAGAACACTATTCCTCTAACCAGAGAGAGAGAGAGACCAGAACAATACTCCTCTAACCAGAGTTCTACTGGGAAGAGAGACCAGAACACTACTCCTCTAACCAGAGAGAGAGACCAGAACACTACTCCTCTAACCAGAGAGAGAGACCAGAACACTACTCCTCTAACCAGAGTTCTACTGGGAAGAGATACCAGAACACTACTCTTCTAACCAGAGAGAGAGACCAGAACACTACTCCTCTAACCAGAGAGAGAGACCAGAACACTACTCCTCTAACCAGAGATAGAGACCAGAACACTTCTCCTCTAACCAGAGAGAGAGACCAGAACACTACTCCTCTAACCAGAGTTCTACTGGGAAGAGAGACCAGAACACTACTCCTCTAACCAGAGAGAGAGAACAGAACACTACTCCTCTAACCAGAGTTCTACTGGAAAGAGAGACCAGAACACTACTCCACTAACCAGAGAGAGAGAGACCAGAACACTACTCCTCTAACCAGAGCGAGAGACCAGAACACTACTCCTCTAACCAGAGTTCTACTGGGAAGAGAGACCAGAACACTACTCCTCTAACCAGAGTTCTACTGGGAAGAGAGACCAGAACACTACTCCTCTAACCAGAGAGAGCAACCAGAACACTACTACTCTGCCCAGAGTTCTACTGGAAAGAGAGACCAGAACACTACTCCACTAACCAGAGAGAGAGAGACCAGAACACTACTCCTCTAACCAGAGGGAGAGACCAGAACACTACTCGTCTAACCAGAATTCTACTGGGAAGAGAGAACAGAACAATACTCCTCTAACCAGAGAGAGAGAACAGAACACTACTCCTCTAACCAGAGTTCTACTGGGAAGAGAGACCAGAATACTGCTCCACTAACCAGAGAGAGAGACCAGAACACTACTCTTCTAACCAGAGAGAGAGACCAGAACACTACTCCTCTAACCAGAGTTCTACTGGGAAGAGAGACCAGAACACTACTCCTCTCACCAGAGACAGAGACCGGAACACTACTCCTGTAACCAGCGTTCTATTGGGAAGAGAGACCAGAACACTACTCCTCTTACCAGAGAGAGAGAGAACAGAACACTACTCCTCTAACCAGAGTTCTAATGGGAATAGAAACCAGAACACTACTCATCTAACCAGAGAGAGAGACCATAACACTACTCCTCTAAGCAGAGTTCTACTGGGAAGAGAGACCAGAACACTACTCCTCTAAACAGAGAGAGAGAGACCAGAACACTACTCCTCTAACCAGAGAGAGAGACCAGAACACTACTCCTCTAACCAGAGAGAGAGACCAGAACACTACTCCTCTAACCAGAGTTCAACTGGGAAGAGTGACCAGAACACTACTCCTCTAACCAGAGTTCTACTGGGAAGAGATACCAGAACACTACTCTTCTAACCAGAGAGAGAGACCAGAACACTACTCCTCTAACCAGAGAGAGAGAGACCAGAACACTACTCCTCTAACCAGAGTTCTACTGGGAAGAGAGACCAGAACACTACTCCTCTAACCATAGAGAGAGACCAGAACACTACTCCTCTAACCAGAGAGAGAGACCAGAATACTACTCCTCTACCCAGAGTTCTACTGGAACGAGAGACTAGAACACTACTCCACTAACCAGAGAGAGAGAGACCAGAACACTACTCCTCTAACCAGAGAGAGAGACCAGAACACTACTCCTCTACCCAGAGTTCTACTGGAAAGAGAGACCAGAACACTACTCCACTAACCAGAGAGAGAGAGACCAGAACACTACTCCTCTAACCAGAGAGAGAGACCAGAACACTACTCCTCTAACCAGAATTCTACTGGGAAGAGAGACCAGAACACTACTCCTCTAACCAGAGAGAGAGACCAGAACACTATTCCTTTAACCAGAGTTCTACTGGGAATAGAGACCAGAACACTACTCCTCTAACCAGAGAGAGAGAACAGAACACTACTCCTCTAACCAGAGGTCTACTGGGAAGAGAGACCAGAATACTGCTCCGCTAACCAGAGAGAGAGACCAGAACACTACTCCTCTAACCAGAGAGAGAGACCAGAACACTACTCCTCTAACCAGAGATAGAGACCAGAACACTTCTCCTCTAACCAGAGAGAGAGAGACCAGAACACTACTCCTCTAACCAGAGTTCTACTGGGAAGAGAGACCAGAACACTACTCCTCTAAACAGAGAGAGAGAGACCAGAACACTACTCCTCTAACCAGAGAGAGAGACCAGAACACTACTCCTCTAACCAGAGTTCAACTGGGAAGAGTGACCAGAACACTACTCCTCTAACCAGAGTTCTACTGGGAAGAGATACCAGAACACTACTCTTCTAACCAGAGAGAGAGACCAGAACACTACTCCTCTAACCAGAGAGAGGGAGAGAGACCAGAACACTACTCCTCTAACCAGAGTTCTACTGGGAAGAGAGACCAGAACACTACTCCTCTAACCAGAGAGAGAGACCAGAATACTACTCCTCTACCCAGAGTTCTACTGGAAAGAGAGACTAGAACACTATTCCACTAACCAGAGAGAGAGAGACCAGAACACTACTCCTCTAACCAGAGAGAGAGACCAGAACACTACTCCTCTACCCAGAGTTCTACTGGAAAGAGAGACCAGAACACTACTCCACTAACCAGAGAGAGAGAGACCAGAACACTACTCCTCTAACCAGAGAGAGAGACCAGAACACTACTCCTCTAACCAGAATTCTACTGGGAAGAGAGACCAGAACACTACTCCTCTAACCAGAGAGAGAGACCAGAACACTATTCCTTTAACCAGAGTTCTACTGGGAATAGAGACCAGAACACTACTCCTCTAACCAGAGAGGGAGAACAGAACACTACTCCTCTAACCAGAGGTCTACTGGGAAGAGAGACCAGAATACTGCTCCGCTAACCAGAGAGAGAGACCAGAACACTACTCCTCTAACCAGAGATAGAGACCAGAACACTACCCCTCTAACCAGAGATAGAGACCAGAACACTCCTCCTCTAACCAGAGAGAGAGACCAGAACACTACTCCTCTAACCAGAGAGAGAGACCAGAACACTACTCCTCTAACCAGAGTTCTACTGGGAAGAGAGACCAGAACACTACTCCTCTCACCAGAGACAGAGACCGGAACACTACTCCTGTAACCAGCGTTCTATTGGGAAGAGAGACCAGAACACTACTCCTCTTACCAGAGAGAGAGAACAGAACACTACTCCTCTAACCAGAGGTCTACTGGGAAGAGAGACCAGAATACTGCTCCACTAACCAGAGATAGATACCAGAACACTACTCCTCTAACCAGAGATAGAGACCAGAACACTACTCCTCTAACCAGAGTTCTACTGGGAAGAGAGACCAGAACACTACTCCTCTCACCAGAGACAGAGACCGGAACACTACTCCTGTAACCAGCGTTCTATTGGGAAGAGAGACCAGAACACTACTCCTCTAACCAGAGGTCTACTGGGAAGAGAGACCAGAATACTGCTCCACTAACCAAAGAGAGAGACCAGAACACTACTCCTCTAACCAGAGAGAGATACCGGAACACTACTCCTCTAACCAGAGTTCTACTGGGAAGATACACCAGAACACTACTCCTCTAACCAGAGAGAGACCAGAACGCTACTCCTCTAACCAGAGAGAGAGACCAGAACACTACTCCTCTAACCAGAGAGAGAGACCAGAACACTACGCCTCTAACCAGAGTTCTACTGGGAAGAGAGACCAGAGCAGTACTACTGTAACCAGAGAGAGAGAGACTAGAACACTACTCCTCTAACCAGAGTTCTACTGGGAAGAGAGAACAGAAAACTACTCCTCCAACCAGAGAGAGAGACCGGAACACTACTCCTGTAACCAGAGTTCTATTGGGAAGAGAGACCAGAACACAACTCCTCTAACCAGAGATAGAGAACAGAACACTACTCCTCCAACCAGAGAGAGAGACCAGAACACTTCTCCTCTAACCAGAGAGAGAGACCAGAACACTACTCCTGTAACCAGAGTTCTATTGGGAAGAGAGACCAGAACACTACTCCTCTAACCAGAGATAGAGAACAGAACACTACTCCTCTAACCAGAGGTCTACTGGGAAGAGAGACCAGAATACTGCTCCACTAACCAGAGAGAGAGACCAGAACACTACTCCTCTAACCAGAGATAGAGACCAGAACACTACTCCTCCAACCAGAAAGAGAGACCAGAACACTTCTCCTCTAACCAGAGAGAGAGACCAGAACACTACTCCTCTAACCAGAGTTCTACTGGGAAGAGAGACCAGAACACTACTCCTCTCACCAGAGAGAGAGAACAGAACACTACTCCTCTAACCAGAGTTCTACTGGGAAGAGAGACCAGAACACTACTCCTCTAAACAGAGAGAGAGAGACCAGAACACTACTCCTCTAACCAGAGAGAGAGACCAGAACACTACTCCTCTAACCAGAGAGAGAGACCAGAACACTACTCCTCTAACCAGAGTTCAACTGGGAAGAGTGACCAGAACACTACTCCTCTAACCAGAGTTCTACTGGGAAGAGATACCAGAACACTACTCTTCTAACCAGAGAGAGAGACCAGAACACTACTCCTCTAACCAGAGAGAGAGAGAGACCAGAACACTACTCCTCTAACCAGAGTTCTACTGGGAAGAGAGACCAGAACACTACTCCTCTAACCATAGAGAGAGACCAGAACACTACTCCTCTAACCAGAGAGAGAGACCAGAATACTACTCCTCTACCCAGAGTTCTACTGGAACGAGAGACTAGAACACTACTCCACTAACCAGAGAGAGAGAGACCAGAACACTACTCCTCTAACCAGAAGGAGAGACCAGAACACTACTCCTCTACCCAGAGTTCTACTGGAAAGAGAGACCAGAACACTACTCCACTAACCAGAGAGAGAGAGACCAGAACACTACTCCTCTAACCAGAGAGAGAGACCAGAACACTACTCCTCTAACCAGAATTCTACTGGGAAGAGAGACCAGAACACTACTCCTCTAACCAGAGAGAGACCAGAACACTATTCCTTTAACCAGAGTTCTACTGGGAATAGAGACCAGAACACTACTCCTCTAACCAGAGAGAGAGAACAGAACACTACTCCTCTAACCAGAGGTCTACTGGGAAGAGAGACCAGAATACTGCTCCGCTAACCAGAGAGAGAGACCAGAACACTCCTCCTCTAACCAGAGAGAGAGACCAGAACACTACTCCTCTAACCAGAGATAGAGACCAGAACACTTCTCCTCTAACCAGAGAGAGAGACCAGAACACTACTCCTCTAACCAGAGTTCTACTGGGAAGAGAGACCAGAACACTACTCCTCTAAACAGAGAGAGAGAGACCAGAACACTACTCCTCTAACCAGAGAGAGAGACCAGAACACTACTCCTCTAACCAGAGTTCAACTGGGAAGAGTGACCAGAACACTACTCCTCTAACCAGAGTTCTACTGGGAAGAGATACCAGAACACTACTCTTCTAACCAGAGAGAGAGACCAGAACACTACTCCTCTAACCAGAGAGAGGGAGAGAGACCAGAACACTACTCCTCTAACCAGAGTTCTACTGGGAAGAGAGACCAGAACACTACTCCTCTAACCAGAGAGAGAGACCAGAATACTACTCCTCTACCCAGAGTTCTACTGGAAAGAGAGACTAGAACACTACTCCACTAACCAGAGAGAGAGAGACCAGAACACTACTCCTCTAACCATAGAGAGAGACCAGAACACTACTCCTCTACCCAGAGTTCTACTGGAAAGAGAGACCAGAACACTACTCCACTAACCAGAGAGAGAGAGACCAGAACACTACTCCTCTAACCAGAGAGAGAGACCAGAACACTACTCCTCTAACCAGAATTCTACTGGGAAGAGAGACCAGAACACTACTCCTCTAACCAGAGAGAGAGACCAGAACACTATTCCTTTAACCAGAGTTCTACTGGGAATAGAGACCAGAACACTACTCCTCTAACCAGAGAGGGAGAACAGAACACTACTCCTCTAACCAGAGGTCTACTGGGAAGAGAGACCAGAATACTGCTCCGCTAACCAGAGAGAGAGACCAGAACACTACTCCTCTAACCAGAGATAGAGACCAGAACACTACCCCTCTAACCAGAGATAGAGACCAGAACACTCCTCCTCTAACCAGAGAGAGAGACCAGAACACTACTCCTCTAACCAGAGAGAGAGACCAGAACACTACTCCTCTAACCAGAGTTCTACTGGGAAGAGAGACCAGAACACTACTCCTCTCACCAGAGACAGAGACCGGAACACTACTCCTGTAACCAGCGTTCTATTGGGAAGAGAGACCAGAACACTACTCCTCTTACCAGAGAGAGAGAGAACAGAACACTACTCCTCTAACCAGAGGTCTACTGGGAAGAGAGACCAGAATACTGCTCCACTAACCAGAGATAGATACCAGAACACTACTCCTCTAACCAGAGATAGAGACCAGAACACTACTCCTCTAACCAGAGTTCTACTGGGAAGAGAGACCAGAACACTACTCCTCTCACCAGAGACAGAGACCGGAACACTACTCCTGTAACCAGCGTTCTATTGGGAAGAGAGACCAGAACACTACTCCTCTAACCAGAGGTCTACTGGGAAGAGAGACCAGAATACTGCTCCACTAACCAAAGAGAGAGACCAGAACACTACTCCTCTAACCAGAGAGAGATACCGGAACACTACTCCTCTAACCAGAGTTCTACTGGGAAGATACACCAGAACACTACTCCTCTAACCAGAGAGAGACCAGAACGCTACTCCTCTAACCAGAGAGAGAGACCAGAACACTACTCCTCTAACCAGAGAGAGAGACCAGAACACTACACCTCTAACCAGAGTTCTACTGGGAAGAGAGACCAGAGCAGTACTACTGTAACCAGAGAGAGAGAGACTAGAACACTACTCCTCTAACCAGAGTTCTACTGGGAAGAGAGACCAGAAAACTACTCCTCCAACCAGAGAGAGAGACCGGAACACTACTCCTGTAACCAGAGTTCTATTGGGAAGAGAGACCAGAACACAACTCCTCTAACCAGAGATAGAGAACAGAACACTACTCCTCCAACCAGAGAGAGAGACCAGAACACTTCTCCTCTAACCAGAGAGAGAGACCAGAACACTACTCCTGTAACCAGAGTTCTATTGGGAAGAGAGACCAGAACACTACTCCTCTAACCAGAGATAGAGAACAGAACACTACTCCTCTAACCAGAGGTCTACTGGGAAGAGAGACCAGAATACTGCTCCACTAACCAGAGAGAGAGACCAGAACACTACTCCTCTAACCAGAGATAGAGACCAGAACACTACTCCTCCAACCAGAGAGAGAGACCAGAACACTTCTCCTCTAACCAGAGAGAGAGACCAGAACACTACTCCTCTAACCAGAGTTCTACTGGGAAGAGAGACCAGAACACTACTCCTCTCACCAGAGAGAGAGAACAGAACACTACTCCTCTAACCAGAGTTCTACTGGGAAGAGAGACCAGAACACTACTCCTCTAACCAGAGTTCTACTGGGAAGAGAGACCAGAACACTACTCCTCTAACCAGAGAGAGCGACCAGAACACAACTACTCTGCCCAGAGTTCTACTGGAAAGAGAGACCAGAACACTACTCCACGAACCAGAGAGAGAGAGACCAGAACAATACTCCACTAACCAGAGAGAGACCAGAACACTACTCCTCTAACCAGAGTTCTACTGGGAAGAGATACCAGAACACTAATCCTCTAACCAGAGAGAGAGAGAGACCAGAACAATACTCCTCTAACCAGAGTTCTACTGGGAAGAGAGACCAGAACACTACTCCTCTAACCAGAGAGAGAGACCAGAACACTACTCCTCTAACCAGAGTTCTACTGGGAAGAGATACCAGAACACTACTCTTCTAACCAGAGAGAGAGACCAGAACACTACTCCTCTAACCAGAGAGAGAGACCAGAACACTACTCCTCTAACCAGAGAGAGAGACCAGAACACTACTCCTCTAACCAGAGTTCTACTGGGAAGAGAGACCAGAACACTACTCCTCTTACCAGAGAGAGACCAGAACAGAACACTACTCCTCTAACCAGAGTTCTACTGGAAAGAGAGACCAGAACACTACTCCACTAACCAGAGAGAGAGAGAGACCAGAACACTACTCCTCTAACCAGAGCGAGAGACCAGAACACTACTCCTCTAACCAGAGTTCTACTGGGAAGAGAGACCAGAACACTACTCCTCTAACCAGAGTTCTACTGGGAAGAGAGACCAGAACACTACTCCTCTAACCAGAGAGAGCGACCAGAACACTACTACTCTGCCCAGAGTTCTACTGGAAAGAGAGACCAGAACACTACTCCACTAACCAGAGAGAGAGAGACCAGAACACTACTCCTCTAACCAGAGGGAGAGACCAGAACACTACTCCTCTAACCAGAATTCTACTGGGAAGAGAGACCAGAACAATACTCCTCTAACCAGAGAGAGAGAACAGAACACTACTCCTCTAACCAGAGGTCTACTGGGAAGAGAGACCAGAATACTGCTCCACTAACCAGAGAGAGAGACCAGAACACTACTCTTCTAACCAGAGAGAGAGACCAGAACACTACCCCTCTAACCAGAGTTCTACTGGGAAGAGAGACCAGAACACTACTCCTCTCACCAGAGACAGAGACCGGAACACTACTCCTGTAACCAGCGTTCTATTGGGAAGAGAGACCAGAATACTACTCCTCTTACCAGAGAGAGAGAGAACAGAACACTACTCCTCTAACCAGAGTTCTAATGGGAATAGAAACCAGAACACTACTCATCTAACCAGAGAGAGAGACCATAACACTACTCCTCTAACCAGAGTTCTACTGGGAAGAGAGACCAGAACACTACTCCTCTAAACAGAGAGAGAGAGACCAGAACACTACTCCTCTAACCAGAGAGAGAGACCAGAACACTACTCCTCTAACCAGAGAGAGAGACCAGAACACTACTCCTCTAACCAGAGTTCAACTGGGAAGAGTGACCAGAACAATACTCCTCTAACCAGAGTTCTACTGGGAAGAGAGACCAGAACACTACTCCTCTAACCAGAGAGAGAGACCAGAACACTACTCCTCTAACCAGAGAGAGAGACCAGAACACTACTCCTCTAACCAGAGTTCTACTGGGAAGAGATACCAGAACACTACTCTTCTAACCAGAGAGAGAGACCAGAACACTACTCCTCTAACCAGAGAGAGACACCAGAACACTGCTCCTCTAACCAGAGAGAGAGACCAGAACACTACTCCTCTAACCAGAGTTCTACTGGTAAGAGAGACCAGAACACTACTCCTCTTACCAGAGAGAGAGAGAACAGAACACTACTCCTCTAACCAGAGTTCTACTGGAAAGAGAGACCAGAACACTACTCCACTAACCAGAGAGAGAGAGAGACCAGAACACTACTCCTCTAACCAGAGCGAGAGACCAGAACACTACTCCTCTAACCAGAGTTCTACTGGGAAGAGAGACCAGAACACTACTCCTCTAACCAGAGTTCTACTGGGAAGAGAGACCAGAACACTACTCCTCTAACCAGAGAGAGCGACCAGAACACTACTACTCTGCCCAGAGTTCTACTGGAAAGAGAGACCAGAACACTACTCCACTAACCAGAGAGAGAGACCAGAACACTACTCCTCTAACCAGAGTTCTACTGGGAAGAGAGACCAGACCACTACTCCTCTAACCAGAGTTCTACTGGGAAGAGAGACCAGAACACTACTCCTCTAACCAGAGAGAGAGACCAGAACACTACTACTCTGCCCAGAGTTCTACTGGAAAGAGAGACCAGAACACTACTCCACTAACCAGAGAGAGAGAGACCAGAACACTACTCCTCTAACCAGAGGGAGAGACCAGAACACTACTCCTCTAACCAGAATTCTACTGGGAAGAGAGACCAGAACAATACTCCTCTAACCAGAGAGAGAGAACAGAACACTACTCCTCTAACCAGAGGTCTACTGGGAAGAGAGACCAGAATACTGCTCCACTAACCAGAGAGAGAGACCAGAACACTACTCTTCTAACCAGAGAGAGAGACCAGAACACTACCCCTCTAACCAGAGTTCTACTGGGAAGAGAGACCAGAACACTACTCCTCTCACCAGAGACAGAGACCGGAACACTACTCCTGTAACCAGCGTTCTATTGGGAAGAGAGACCAGAATACTACTCCTCTTACCAGAGAGAGAGAGAACAGAACACTACTCCTCTAACCAGAGTTCTAATGGGAATAGAAACCAGAACACTACTCATCTAACCAGAGAGAGAGACCATAACACTACTCCTCTAACCAGAGTTCTACTGGGAAGAGAGACCAGAACACTACTCCTCTAAACAGAGAGAGAGAGACCAGAACACTACTCTAACCAGAGAGAGAGACCAGAACACTACTCCTCTAACCAGAGAGAGAGACCAGAACACTACTCCTCTAACCAGAGTTCAACTGGGAAGAGTGACCAGAACAATACTCCTCTAACCAGAGTTCTACTGGGAAGAGAGACCAGAACACTACTCCTCTAACCAGAGAGAGAGACCAGAACACTACTCCTCTAACCAGAGAGAGAGACCAGAACACTACTCCTCTAACCAGAGTTCTACTGGGAAGAGATACCAGAACACTACTCTTCTAACCAGAGAGAGAGACCAGAACACTACTCCTCTAACCAGAGAGAGAGACCAGAACACTACTCCTCTAACCAGAGAGAGAGACCAGAACACTACTCCTCTAACCAGAGTTCTACTGGGAAGAGAGACCAGAACACTACTCCTCTTACCAGAGAGAGAGAGAACAGAACACTACTCCTCTAACCAGAGTTCTACTGGAAAGAGAGACCAGAAAACTACTCCACTAACCAGAGAGAGAGAGACCAGAACACTACTCCTCTAACCAGAGCGAGAGACCAGAACACTACTCCTCTAACCAGAGTTCTACTGGGAAGAGAGACCAGAACACTACTCCTCTAACCAGAGTTCTACTGGGAAGAGAGACCAGAACACTACTCCTCTAACCAGAGAGAGCGACCAGAACACTACTACTCTGCCCAGAGTTCTACTGGAAAGAGAGACCAGAACACTACTCCACTAACCAGAGAGAGAGAGACCAGAACACTACTCCTCTAACCAGAGGGAGAGACCAGAACACTACTCCTCTAACCAGAATTCTACTGGGAAGAGAGACCAGAACAATACTCCTCTAACCAGAGAGAAGAACAGAACACTACTCCTCTAACCAGAGGTCTACTGGGAAGAGAGACCAGAATACTGCTCCACTAACCAGAGAGAGACCAGAACACTACTCTTCTAACCAGAGAGAGAGACCAGAACACTACCCCTCTAACCAGAGTTCTACTGGGAAGAGAGACCAGAACACTACTCCTCTCACCAGAGACAGAGACCGGAACACTACTCCTGTAACCAGCGTTCTATTGGGAAGAGAGACCAGAATACTACTCCTCTTACCAGAGAGAGAGAGAACAGAACACTACTCCTCTAACCAGAGTTCTAATGGGAATAGAAACCAGAACACTACTCATCTAACCAGAGAGAGAGACCATAACACTACTCCTCTAACCAGAGTTCTACTGGGAAGAGAGACCAGAACACTACTCCTCTAAACAGAGAGAGAGAGACCAGAACACTACTCCTCTAACCAGAGAGAGAGACCAGAACACTACTCCTCTAACCAGAGAGAGAGACCAGAACACTACTCCTCTAACCAGAGTTCAACTGGGAAGAGTGACCAGAACACTACTCCTCTAACCAGAGTTCTACTGGGAAGAGATACCAGAACACTACTCTTCTAACCAGAGAGAGAGACCAGAACACTACTCCTCTAACCAGAGAGAGAGAGAGAGACCAGAACACTACTCCTCTAACCAGAGTTCTACTGGGAAGAGAGACCAGAACACTACTCCTCTAACCATAGAGAGAGACCAGAAAACTACTCCTCTAACCAGAGAGAGAGACCAGAATACTACTCCTCTACCCAGAGTTCTACTGGAAAGAGAGACTAGAACACTACTCCACTAACCAGAGAGAGAGAGACCAGAACACTACTCCTCTAACCAGAGAGAGAGACCAGAACACTACTCCTCTACCCAGAGTTCTACTGGAAAGAGAGACCAGAACACTACTCCACTAACCAGAGAGAGAGAGAGACCAGAACACTACTCCTCTAACCAGAGAGAGAGACCAGAACACTACTCCTCTAACCAGAATTCTACTGGGAAGAGAGACCAGAACACTACTCCTCTAACCAGAGAGAGAGACCAGAACACTATTCCTTTAACCAGAGTTCTACTGGGAATAGAGACCAGAACACTACTCCTCTAACCAGAGAGAGAGAACAGAACACTACTCCTCTAACCAGAGATAGAGACCAGAACACTACCCCTCTAACCAGAGATAGAGACCAGAACACTCCTCCTCTAACCAGAGATAGAGACCAGAACACTACCCCTCTAACCAGAGATAGAGACCAGAACACTCCTCCTCTAACCAGAGAGAGAGACCAGAACACTACTCCTCTAACCAGAGTTCAACTGGGAAGAGTGACCAGAACACTACTCCTCTAACCAGAGTTCTACTGGGAAGAGATACCAGAACACTACTCTTCTAACCAGAGAGAGAGACCAGAACACTACTCCTCTAACCAGAGTTCTACTGGGAAGAGAGACCAGAACACTACTCCTCTCACCAGAGAGAGAGAGAACAGAACACTACTCCTCTAACCAGAGGTCTACTGGGAAGAGAGACCAGAATACTGCTCCACTAACCAGAGAGAGAGACCAGAACACTACTCCTCTAACCAGAGATAGAGACCAGAACACTACTCCTCTAACCAGAGTTCTACTGGGAAGAGAGACCAGAACACTACTCCTCTCACCAGAGACAGAGACCGGAACACTACTCCTGTAACCAGCGTTCTATTGGGAAGAGAGACCAGAACACTACTCCTCTAACCAGAGGTCTACTGGGAAGAGAGACCAGAATACTGCTCCACTAACCAAAGAGAGAGACCAGAACACTACTCCTCTAACCAGAGTTCTACTGGGAAGATAGACCAGAACACTACTCCTCTAACGAGAGAGAGACCAGAACGCTACTCCTCTAACCAGAGAGAGAGACCATAACACTACGCCTCTAACCAGAGTTCTACTGGGAAGAGAGACCAGAGCAGTACTACTGTAACCAGAGAGAGAGAGACCAGAACACTACTCCTCTAACCAGAGTTCTACTGGGAAGAGAGACCAGAAAACTACTCCTCCAACCAGAGAGAGAGACCGGAACACTACTCCTGTAACCAGAGTTCTATTGGGAAGAGAGACCAGAACACTACTCCTCTAACCAGAGATAGAGAAAAGAACACTACTCCTCCAACCAGAGAGAGAGACCAGAACACTTCTCTTCTAACCAGAGAGAGAGACCAGAACACTACTCCTGTAACCAGAGTTCTATTGGGAAGAGAGACCAGAACACTACTCCTCTAACCAGAGATAGAGAACAGAACACTACTCCTCTAACCAGAGGTCTACTGGGAAGAGAGACCAGAATACTGCTCCACTAACCAGAGAGAGAGACCAGAACACTACTCCTCTAACCAGAGATAGAGACCAGAACACTACTCCTCCAACCAGAGAGAGAGACCAGAACACTTCTCCTCTAACCAGAGAGAGAGACCAGAACACTACTCCTCTAACCAGAGTTCTACTGGGAAGAGAGACCAGAACACTACTCCTCTCACCAGAGAGAGAGAACAGAACACTACTCCTCTAACCAGAGTTCTACTGGGAAGAGAGACCAGAACACTACTCCTCTAACCAGAGTTCTACTGGGAAGAGAGACCAGAACACTACTCCTCTAACCAGAGAGAGCGACCAGAACACAACTACTCTGCCCAGAGTTCTACTGGAAAGAGAGACCAGAACACTACTCCACTAACCAGAGAGAGAGCGACCAGAACACTACTCCTCTACCCAGAGTTCTACTGGAAAGAGAGACCAGGTCACTACTCCACGAACCAGAGAGAGAGAGACCAGAACACTACTCCTCTAACCAGAGAGAGAGACCAGAACACTACTCCTCTAACCAGAGTTCTACTGGGAAGAGATACCAGAACACTACTCCTCTAACCAGAGAGAGAGAGAGACCAGAACAATACTCCTCTAACCAGAGTTCTACTGGGAAGAGAGACCAGAACACTACTCCTCTAACCAGAGAGAGAGACCAGAACACTACTCCTCTAACCAGAGTTCTACTGGGAAGAGATACCAGAACACTACTCTTCTAACCAGAGAGAGAGACCAGAACACTACTCCTCTAACCAGAGAGAGAGACCAGAACACTACTCCTCTAACCAGAGAGAGAGACCAGAACACTACTCCTCTAACCAGAGTTCTACTGGGAAGAGAGACCAGAACACTACTCCTCTTACCAGAGAGAGAGAGAACAGAACACTACTCCTCTAACCAGAGTTCTACTGGAAAGAGAGACCAGAACACTACTCCACTAACCAGAGAGAGAGAGAGACCAGAACACTACTCCTCTAACCAGAGCGAGAGACCAGAACACTACTCCTCTAACCAGAGTTCTACTGGGAAGAGAGACCAGAACACTACTCCTCTAACCAGAGTTCTACTGGGAAGAGAGACCAGAACACTACTCCTCTAACCAGAGAGAGCGACCAGAACACTACTACTCTGCCCAGAGTTCTACTGGAAAGAGAGACCAGAACACTACTCCACTAACCAGAGAGAGAGAGTCCAGAACACCACTCCTCTAACCAGAGGGAGAGACCAGAACACTACTCCTCTAACCAGAATTCTACTGGGAAGAGAGACCAGAACAATACTCCTCTAACCAGAGAGAGAGAACAGAACACTACTCCTCTAACCAGAGGTCTACTGGGAAGAGAGACCAGAATACTGCTCCACGAACCAGAGAGAGAGACCAGAACACTACTCTTCTAACCAGAGAGAGAGACCAGAACACTACCCCTCTAACCAGAGTTCTACTGGGAAGAGAGACCAGAACACTACTCCTCTCACCAGAGACAGAGACCGGAACACTACTCCTGTAACCAGCGTTCTATTGGGAAGAGAGACCAGAATACTACTCCTCTTACCAGAGAGAGAGAACAGAACACTACTCCTCTAACCAGAGTTCTAATGGGAATAGAAACCAGAACACTACTCATCTAACCAGAGAGAGAGACCATAACACTACTCCTCTAACCAGAGTTCTACTGGGAAGAGAGACCAGAACACTACTCCTCTAAACAGAGAGAGAGACCAGAACACTACTCCTCTAACCAGAGAGAGAGACCAGAACACTACTCCTCTAACCAGAGAGAGAGACCAGAACACTACTCCTCTAACCAGAGTTCAACTGGGAAGAGTGACCAGAACACTACTCCTCTAACCAGAGTTCTACTGGGAAGAGATACCAGAACACTACTCTTCTAACCAGAGAGAGAGACCAGAACACTACTCCTCTAACCAGAGAGAGAGAGAGACCAGAACACTACTCCTCTAACCAGAGTTCTACTGGGAAGAGAGACCAGAACACTACTCCTCTAACCAGAGAGAGAGACCAGAATACTACTCCTCTACCCAGAGTTCTACTGGAAAGAGAGACTAGAACACTACTCCACTAACCAGAGAGAGAGAGACCAGAACACTACTCCTCTAACCAGAGAGAGAGACCAGAACACTACTCCTCTACCCAGAGTTCTACTGGAAAGAGAGACCAGAACACTACTCCACTAACCAGAGAGAGAGAGACCAGAACACTACTCCTCTAACCAGAGAGAGAGACCAGAACACTACTCCTCTAACCAGAATTCTACTGGGAAGAGAGACCAGAACACTACTCCTCTAACCAGAGAGAGAGACCAGAACACTATTCCTTTAACCAGAGTTCTACTGGGAATAGAGACCAGAACACTACTCCTCTAACCAGAGAGAGAGAACAGAACACTACTCCTCTAACCAGAGGTCTACTGGGAAGAGAGACCAGAATACTGCTCCGCTAACCAGAGAGAGAGAGACCAGAACACTACTCCTCTATCCAGAGATAGAGACCAGAACACTACCCCTCTAACCAGAGATAGAGACCAGAACACTACCCCTCTAACCAGAGATAGAGACCAGAACACTCCTCCTCTAACCAGAGAGAGACCAGAACACTACTCCTCTAACCAGAGAGAGACCAGAACACTACTCCTCTAACCAGAGTTCTACTGGGAAGAGAGACCAGAACACTACTCCTCTCACCAGAGACAGAGACCGGAACACTACTCCTGTAACCAGCGTTCTATTGGGAAGAGAGACCAGAACACTACTCCTCTTACCAGAGAGAGAGAGAACAGAACACTACTCCTCTAACCAGAGGTCTACTGGGAAGAGAGACCAGAATACTGCTCCACTAACCAGAGAGAGAGACCAGAACACTACTCCTCTAACCAGAGATAGAGACCAGAACACTACTCCTCTAACCAGAGTTCTACTGGGAAGAGAGACCAGAACACTACTCCTCTCACCAGAGACAGAGACCGGAACACTACTCCTGTAACCAGCGTTCTATTGGGAAGAGAGACCAGAACACTACTCCTCTAACCAGAGGTCTACTGGGAAGAGAGACCAGAATACTGCTCCACTAACCAAAGAGAGAGACCAGAACACTACTCCTCTAACCAGAGAGAGATACCGGAACACTACTCCTCTAACCAGAGTTCTACTGGGAAGATAGACCAGAACACTACTCCTCTAACCAGAGAGAGACCAGAACGCTACTCCTCTAACCAGAGAGAGAGACCAGAACACTACTCCTCTAACCAGAGAGAGAGACCAGAACACTACGCCTCTAACCAGAGTTCTACTGGGAAGAGAGACCAGAGCAGTACTACTGTAACCAGAGAGAGAGAGACTAGAACACTACTCCTCTAACCAGAGTTCTACTGGGAAGAGAGACCAGAAAACTACTCCTCCAACCAGAGAGAGAGACCGGAACACTACTCCTGTAACCAGAGTTCTATTGGGAAGAGAGACCAGAACACTACTACTCTAACCAGAGATAGAGAACAGAACACTACTCCTCCAACCAGAGAGAGAGACCAGAACACTTCTCCTCTAACCAGAGAGAGAGACCAGAACACTACTCCTGTAACCAGAGTTCTATTGGGAAGAGAGACCAGAACACTACTCCTCTAACCAGAGATAGAGAACAGAACACTACTCCTCTAACCAGAGGTCTACTGGGAAGAGAGACCAGAATACTGCTCCACTAATCAGAGAGAGAGACCAGAACACTACTCCTCCAACCAGAGAGAGAGACCAGAACACTTCTCCTCTAACCAGAGAGAGAGACCAGAACACTACTCCTCTAACCAGAGTTCTACTGGGAAGAGAGACCAGAACACTACTCCTCTCACCAGAGACAGAGTCCGGAACACTACTCCTGTAACCAGCGTTCTATTGGGAAGAGAGACCAGAACACTACTCCTCTTACCAGAGAGAGAGAGAACAGAACACTACTCCTCTAACCAGAGGTCTACTAGTAAGAGAGACCAGAATACTGCTCCACTAACCAGAGAGAGAGACCAGAACACTACTCCTCTAACCAGAGAGAGAGGCCAGAACACTTCTCCTCTAACCAGAGAGAGACCAGAACACTACTCCTCTAACCAGAGTTCTACTGGGAAGAGAGACCAGAACACTACTCCTCTCACCAGAGACAGAGTCCGGAACACTACTCCTGTAACCAGCGTTCTATTGGGAAGAGAGACCAGAACACTACTCCTCTTACCAGAGAGAGAGAGAACAGGACACTACTCCTCTAACCAGAGGTCTACTAGTAAGAGAGACCAGAATACTGCTCCACTAACCAGAGAGAGAGACCAGAACACTACTCCTCTAACCAGAGAGAGAGGCCAGAACACTTCTCCTCTAACCAGAGAGAGAGACCAGAACACTACTCCTCTCACCAGAGTTCCACTGGGAAGAGAGCCCAGAACACTACTAGAACACGACCAGAACACTAATGCATTGACATCAACATGTGCAATTATATTTATCTGGCAGGGGAGACACTTTCATCACAAAAGAGTTCCACCCAAGGCGAGGCTTGGCCATTACACTCTGGTTGTGCTGACCCCTGCGAAAAAGCAATACATTAAATAAATAACTACGAAAGGACATTTCCTGAAGGAAATAATGGTAGTAGTAGTAATGGTAGTAATGGTAGTAGTAGTGGTTGTAATTGTAGTAGTAGTAATGGTAGTATTAGAAGTACTGAGGCTTGGCCATTACACTCTGGTTGTGCTGACCCCTGCTAAAAAACAATACATTAAATAAATAACTAGGAAAGGACACTTCCTGAAGGAAATAATGGTAGTAGTAGTAATGGTAGTAATGGTAGTAGTAGTGGTTGTAATTGTAATTGTAGTAGTACTGATAGTAGTAGTAGTAACGGTAGTATTAGAAGTACTGATAGTAATAGTAGAAGTAGTAATGGTAGTAGAGGTAATGGAAGTAATGGTAGTAGTAGTAATTGTAGTAGTAGTAATGGTAGTATTAGAAGTACTGATAGTAGTAGTAAAAGTAGTAAAGGTAGTAGTGGTAATGGTAGTAATGGTAGAGGAGGTAATGGTAGTAGTACTGATAGTACTAGTAGTAGTAGAAGTAGTAATGGTAGTTGTGGTAGTAGTAACGGTAGAAATGGTAGTATTAGAAGTACTGATTGTAGTAGTAGTAGTAGTAGTAATGGGAAGTAGTAGTAGTAGTAGTAATGGTAGTAATAGAAGTACGGATAGTAGTAGTAGTAGTAGTAGTAGTAGTAATTTGTAAGTCGCTCTGGATAAGAGCGTCTGCTAAATGACTTAAATGTAAATGTAAATGTAATGGTAGTAGTAGCAATGCTAGTAGTATTAGTAATGGTAGTAATAGATGTACTGATAGTAGTAGTAGCAGTAGTAGCAGTAGTAGTAGTAGTAGTAGTGGTAGTAGTAATGGATGTAGTAGTAGTAACGGTAGGAGTACTGATAGTAGTAGTAGTTTTCCAGTTGAAGCTCGCATCCGCTACAAGACCATGGTGCTTGCCTACGGAGCTGTGAGGGGAACGGCACCGCAGTACCTCCAGGCTCTGATCAGGCCCTACACCCAAACAAGGGCACTGCGTTCATCCACCTCTGGCCTGCTCGCCTCCCTACCACTGAGGAAGTACAGTTCCCGCTCAGCCCAGTCAAAACTGTTCGCTGCTCTGGCCCCCCAATGGTGGAACAAACTCCCTCACGACGCCAGGACAGCGGAGTCAATCACCACCTTCCGGAGACACCTGAAACCCCACCTCTTCAAGGAATACCTAGGATAGGATAAAGCAATCCTTCTCAACCCCCCCCCTTAAATGATTTAGATGCACTATTGTAAAGTGGCTGTTCCACTGATGTCAGAAGGTGAATTCACCAATTTGTAAGTCGCTCTGGATAAGAGCGTCTGCTAAATGACTTAAATGTAATGTAAATGTAGTTTTAGTAGTAGTAGTAGTACTGATAGTAGTAGTAGTAGTAGTACTGATAGTAGTAGTAGTAGTAGTAGTAGTAGTAGTGCTGATAGTAGTAGTAGTAGTAGTAGTAGTAGTAGTACTGATAGTAGTAGTAGTAAAGATAGTAGTAGTAGTACTGATAGTAGTAGTAGTACTGATAGTAGTAGTAGTACTGATAGTAGTAGTAGTACTGATAGTAGTAGTAATACTGATAGTAGGTAGTAGTAGTAGTAGTAGTAGTAGTAGTAGTAGTAGTAGTAGTACTGATAGTAGTAGTAGTACTGATAGTAGTAGTAGTAGTAGTAGTAGTAGTAGTAGTAGTAGTACTGATAGTAGTAGTAGTACTGATAGTAGTAGTAGTACTGATAGTAGTAGTAGTACTGATAGTAGTAGTAGTAGTAGTAGTAGTGCTGATAGTAGTAGTAGTAGTAGTAGTAGTAGTAGTAGTACTGATAGTAGTAGTAGTACTGATAGTAGTAGTAGTAGTACTGATAGTAGTAGTAGTAGTACTGATAGTAGTAGTAGTACTGATAGTAGTAGTAGTAGTAGTAGCACTGATAGCAGCAGTAGTAGCAGTAGTAGTGCTGATAGCAGCAGCAGCAGCAGCAGCAGCAGTAGTAGTACTGATAGTAGTAGCAGCACTGATAGTAGCAGCAGTACTGATAGCAGTAGTAGCAGCAGCAGTACTGATAGCAGCAGCAGCAGCAGTAGCAGTGCTGATAGCAGCAGCAGCAGCAGTAGTAGTAGCAGCAGCACTGATAGCAGCAGCAGCACTGATAGTAGCAGCAGTACTGATAGCAGCAGCAGTACTGATAGCAGCAGCAGTAGTAGTAGTAGTAGTAGTAGTACTGATAGTAGTAGTAGCACTGATAGTAGTAGCAGCACTGATAGTAGTAGTAGTACTGATAGTAGTAGTAGTAGTAGTAGTAGTAGTAGTGCTGATAGTAGTAGTAGTAGTAGTAGTAGTAGTAGTAGTACTGATAGTAGTAGTAGTACTGATAGTAGTAGTAGTAGTACTGACAGTAGTAGTAGTACTGATAGTAGTAGTAGTACTGATAGTAGTAGTAGTACTGATAGTAGTAGTAGTAGTAGTGGTAGTGCTGATAGTAGTAGTAGTGGTAGTAGTAGTAGTAGTAGTAGTAGTAATGGTAGTAGTAGTAATGGTGGTAGTAGGGGTACTGATAGTAGTAGTAATGGTAGTAATGGTAGTTGTGGAGATACTGATAGTAGTAGTAGTAGTAGTAGTAGTAGTAGTAGTAGTAGTAATGGTAGTAATGGTAGTAGTAGAGGTACTGATAGTAGTAGTAATAGTAGTAGTAGTTGTAGTAGTGGTGATAGTAGTAGTAATGGTAGTAGTACTGATAGTAGTAGTAGTAGTAGTGGTTGTAGTAGTAATGGTAGTGATATTACTGGTAATGGTAGTGATCGTAGTAGTAATGGTAGTAGTAGTAGTACTGATAGTAGTAATAGTAGTAATGGTAGTAATGGTAGTAGTAGAGGTACTGATAGTAGTAGTAGTAATAGCAGTAGCAGTAGTAGTATAATAAATTGTAGTGATAGTAGTAGTGGTAGTAGTAGTAGTAGTAGTAGTAATGGTAGTAGTACTGATAGTAGTAGTAGTAGTAGTGGTTGAAATAGTCATGGTATTAATGGCAGTGATAGTATTAGTAATGGTAGTAGTAGTAATGGTAGTGAGAGTAGTAGTAATGGTTGTGAGAGTAGTAGTAATGGTAGTAGTAGTAATGGTAGTGAGAGTAGTAGTAATGGTAGTAGTAGTAATGGTATTGAGAGTAGTAGTAATAGTAATAGAACAAATTCTTATTTTCAATGACGGCCTAGGAACAGTGGGTTAACTGGTCTAGGAACAGTGGGTTAACTGCCTTGTTCAGGGGCAGAACGACTTAGAACGACGATTTAGTAATGGTAGAAGTATTAATGGTAGTAGTAATGGCAGTAGTAATATTACTAGTAGTAGCAGTTGTAATGGTAGTAGTAGTAGTAGTAGTAGTAATGGTAGTAGTAGTAGTGGTAGCAGTACTGATAATAGTAGTAGTAGTAGTAGTGGTAGTAGTAGTAGTAGTAATGGTAGTAGTAATAGTAATTAGTGGTAGTAGTTGTAGTAGTAGTAATGGTTGTAGTAGTAGTAATGGTAGTAGTAGTAGTAGTTGTAGTAGTAGTAGTAATGGTAGTAGTAGTAGTAATGCTAGTAGTAGTAGTAGTAGTTGTAATGGTAGTAGTAGTAGTAGTGGTAGTAGTAGTAGTAATGGTAGTAGTAATAGTAATTAGTAGTAGTAGTAGTAGTAGTAGTAGTAGTAGTAGTAGTAGTAATGGTTGTAGTAGTAGTAGTAGTTGTAGTAGTAGTAGTAATGGTAGTAGTAGAAATAGTTGTAGTAGTAGTAGTAGTAGTTGTAATGGTAGTAGTAGTAGTAATGCTAGTAGTAGTAGTAGTAGTAGTAGTTGTAATGGTATTATTAGTAGTAGCAATAGTAAAGGTAGTAATGGTAATGGTAGTAATGGCAGTAGTAATTGTTGTTGTTTTTTTACCTTCATTTAACTACCCAAATCAGTTTAGAACAAATTCTTATTTTCAATGACTAGGAACAGTGGGTTAACTGCCTTGTTCAGGGGCAGAACGACATACTTAGTAATGGTAGAAGAGGTAATGGCATTAGTAGTAGTAGTGGTAGCATTAGTAATGGTAGTGGTCGTAGTAGTAGTAGTAGTAGTAGTAATGGTAGTAGAAATAATGGTAGTGGTAATTGCAGTAATAATAATAGTAATAGTAGTAGTAGTAATGGTAGTAGAATAATGGTAGTAGTATCAGTGGTGGTAGTAGTAGTGGTAGTAATGTAGTATTAGGAGCAGTAATAGTAGTTGTAGTAATTGTAGTAGCAGTAGCAATGGTAGTAATAGTAGTAGTGGTAGTAATAGTGGTAATGGTAGT
Organism: Oncorhynchus masou masou; assembly: GCF_036934945.1. NCBI lineage: Eukaryota > Metazoa > Chordata > Actinopteri > Salmoniformes > Salmonidae > Oncorhynchus > Oncorhynchus masou. The sequence continues at coordinate 75,368,735 of NC_088226.1, forward strand.
AGAAGTAATGGTAGTAGCAGTAGTAGTGGTAGTATTATTATTATTAGTAGTAGTAGTAGTAGCAGTAGTAATGGTAGTATAAATACTGGTAGTATTAGTAGTGGTAGTAGTAGTAGTAGAAGTGGTAGTAATGGTAGTGGTAGTAGTAGTAGCAATAGTGGTGGTAGTAATGGTAGTAGTATTAGTAATGGTAGTAGTAGTAGTAGTAGTAGTAATGGTAGTAGTAGTAATAATGGAAGTAGTAGTAGTAGTAATTGTAGTAGTAATGGTAGTAGGATCATTAGTAGTAGTAGTAGGATCATTAGTATTGATAGTAGTAGTAGTAGTAATGGTAGTAGGATCATTAGTATCGATAGTAGTAGTAGTAGTAGAGGTACTAATAGTAGTAGTAGTAGTAGTAGTAGAAGTAGTAGTACTAGCAGTAGTAGTAGCAGTAGTAGTAGTAGTAGTAATGGTAGTAGTATTGATAGTAGTAGTAGTAGTAGTGGTGGTTGTAGTAGTGGCTGTAGTAGTAATGGTAGTAATGGTAATGATATTAGTAGTAGTAGTAGCAATAGTAGTAGTAGTAGTAGTAATGGTAGCAGTAGTAGTAGTAGTAGTAATTGTAGTAGTAATAATGGTAGTAGTAGTAATAATGGTAGTAGTGGTAGTAGCTGTTGTAGTAATGGTAGTAGTATTAGTAATAACTGTAATAGTAGTATTAGTAATGATAGTGATAGTGGTAGTTGTAGCCATGGTAGTAGTAGTAGTAGTAATGGTAGTAGTAGTAGTAGTAGTAATGGTAGTATTAATAATGGTAGTAGTAGTAACGGTAGTAGTAATGGTAGTAGCAGCATTAGTATTGATAATGGTAGTAGTCGTAGTATTAATGGTAGCAGTAGTAATAATTGTAGTAGTAGTAATGGTAGTAGTAGTGGTAGAAATAGTAGTAGTATTAGTAGTAATGGTAGTAATGGTTGTAGTAGTAGTAACAGTAGTAATGGTAGTAGACATAATGGTAGTAGTAGTAGTAGTGGTGGTAGTAGTAGTGGTAGCAGCAATAGTAGTAGTAGTAGTGGTAGCAGCAACAGTAGTAGTAGTAGTGGTAGCAGCAATAGTAGTAGTAGTAATGGCCGTAATGGTTGAAAGATTAGTGGAATCGGTGTGGGTAGCTGGACAGGTAGGATGACTGACAGTGAAGGTGAACGGGTGGTCACGTGTCAGGTGACAGAGGAATGGATGAGACTGAGGCAGGAATTCCTTTAACCATAAAGTGGTATATTTACTGAGTAGTCTGTGCTGCATCACAAAGGAAACAAATAACATGTATCCAATCAAATTCATAATCAAAGATCAAATCATAGCATTCATTATTAACATAATTTAGGGAATTCAACAGTCCAGTTCATTAAGAAGTCAATAGTAATCATCCGTGAGTCATTTAGGCTCGTAACTATTTATCATAAATCATGAAAGAATACAAACAGTGAATACAATACAATCTATAATCCCCATTATTAAAGTCAATCAGTTAGCAAACAATGACGTTTCTCATTTCACTCTTTCAATTGTCTTCATGTGTCCATATAATTAATTTCAATACACATGAACCATATCGATTGCATAATTGGCCTATGAGGATCGTAGGGACGTAATCATTGACAATTCACATTACACAATATGTTTGAAGCGTGCGCTCCGAGCCGCGCTCCGTGGTGATAACTATAAACAATAACTGAATGGCCCACTCTCCCGATCGCCACAGATAATTCAGATGAAAGGTAAGAGTCGGTGGACTTTTGTGGATTCATGGACGCACAGAACTTCTGGATCAGATGGTGTTAACCTCTTACACCTATGGTGGCGCTATTTCATTTTTGGAAGAAAAACGTTCCCGTTTTAAACAAGATATTTTGTCACAAAAAGATGCTCGACTATGCATATAATTGCTACTGTTCGAAAGAAAACACTCTGACGTGTCCAGAAATACAAATATCTTCTCTGTGCGTGCCCTTTAACGTGAGCTTCAGGCAAAACCAAGATGACTTGGCATCCAGGAAATGACAAGGATTTTTGAGGCTCTGTCTTTCATGATCTCCTTATATGGCTGTGAACGCAAGAGGAATGAGTCTGCCCTTTCTGTCGTTTCCCCAAGGTGTCTGCAGCATTGTGACGTATTTGTAGGCAGATCATTGGAAGATTGACCATAAGAGACCACATTTACCACGTGTCCGCCCGGTGTCCTGCGCCGAAATTGGTGCGCAAAAGTCACCTGCCAGTATTTTTCCATGGGAGAAAAGAGAGAGAAGCAAGCTTCCACGAACTGCATGTCAATGAAGAGATATGTGAAAAAACACCTTGAGGATTGATTCCAAACAACGTTTGCCATGTTTCGGTCGATATTATGTAGTTAATCCGGAAAAAGTTTCACGTTGTAGGTGACTGCATTTTCGGTTCGTTTCGGTAGCCAGGCGCAATGTAGAAAACGGAACGATTTCTCCTACACACAGACGCTTTCAGGAAATACTGCGCATCTGGTATGTGGCTGGGAGTCTCCTCATAGAAAACATCAGAAGCTCTTCAAAGGTAAATGATTTTATTTATTTGGTTATCTGGCTTTTGTGAAAATGTTGCGTGCTACATGCTACACAAAATGCTATGCTAGCTTTGCATACTCTTACACAAATTAGTCAATTTCTATGGTTCAAAAGCATATTTTGAAAATCTGAGATGACAGTGTTGTTAAGAAAAGGCTAAGCTTGAGAGCAAACGCATTATTTTAATTTTATTTGCGATTTTCAGAAATCGTTAACGTTGCGTTCTGCTAATGAGCCTGAGGCTTAGTCACAATCCCGGATCCGGGATGGGGAGTTTCAAGAGGTTTAAGAAAGAGAAAGCAGTGAGATCAGGCGATGGCAATTTCCTCCTTTTATGTTGAGTTGAGATGAGTTGAGATCTGTCGGACATTTCCACCTGACCTAATTAAAGCGCCCCTGGCCCAGCTGAGGAAATGGCAATGAATTAAAGGATTATTCCACCAACTCCATGGGCCTTTTCTACAGCCACCCCGGAAATGTGTTAAATTCCACACACCTCAAAAGGCTCATTGCTCCCCATACTCTGTCATCTCAGGGAGAGGAATTAGTCGGGCAACTGGCCGGATATATGTCCGGTTCTTCACCTGGATCTCCACTGATCTAACGCGACCATCGGTCCCAGGCATGGTCTTAGTTATACGGCCCACCGGCCAGGAGGCTCGAGGCAGCTGAGGGTCCACCATCATTACTACTTGGCCAGTTTCCAGGCTGGCCATTTCTCTCCGCCATTTCCTTCTGTGCTGTAGACTTGGTAGGTAATCCCGAATGAATCGGGCCCAAAAATGGTCAGCTAAGATTTGGCTGTGTCGCCACCGGCGTCTGCCTACGAGGTTGATATCAGCATACATGGCTTGAGGTAGTGACGCATCTCGGCGTCCCATCAAGAGCATATTCGGTGTAACCGGATCGGGGTCAGCGATGTCTGCAGAGAGATATCCCAAGGGTTTGGAGTTCAGAATCCCTTCCACCTCTATCAGGACGGTCCTCAAGACAGTTTCAGTGACAGTTTGGTCCCCCAGGACGACTCGTAAGGCAGTCTTTACAGATTTGATCTCTCGCTCCCATGTTCCTCCAAAATGAGGAGCGCCTGGAGGGTTAAATTTGAATGAGATTTGTTGGTCCACCAGCTGATCCTGGAGGATGGGTTCCATGGCTTGGAAGGCTTCCTCCAACCTGGCTTCTCCTGCCTTGAAGTTCGTACCTCTGTCAGCCAGGATCTCGTAGGGTTTCCCCCGTCGGGAGATAAACCGCCGTAGGGCCATGAGAAAGGCTTCCGTATCCAAACTCTCCAGTAGGTCCAGGTGGACACATCTGGTTGTCAAATAGAATGCCCCAGCGCTTTTCCACACGGCGACCTAACTTGATCATCAAGGGGCCAAAGCAATCTACTCCTGTTGACCAGAAGGGTGGTTTAAGGAGGCGCAAGCGAGCAGGGGGTAAATCTGCCATTTTGGGCACCGTAGCTCCGGCCCGCCATCTCTGACATTCTACGCAGGCGTATTGGTGCTTACGAATGGCTCCTCGTCCTCCAATTATCCAGTACTTCCACCTCATCTCCCCATAGACCCTCTCTGGCCCTGGGTGGAGAAGCCGCTCATCATAACTTTTGATGAGGAGCCTGGTAAGAGGGTGTCTGGAGTCAAGGATATTTGGGTGGATAGCATCTGGGTCCAAAACCTCTGCTTGGCCTAGCCTCCCTCCGACTCTGATCACTCCAAGGATTGGATCATATTCTGGGGCAAGAGAGAGAAGACGGCTGTCCGTAGCCACTTCCCTACCGGCTTTCAGAGTAGCATCTCTGCCGCGAGGGAGGTGGGTATAGAAGCCACCCCATCTGAGGTCTGGTTTGTGGCGGTGATCAGATCCGGCAGTGTTTGGGATTGTGTCAGGTCAGGGATAGCCATTGTTGGTTCCGTAGAAATGCTGTAGCATTGGGCGGACCTCCTTAACTCCTGAGCTTCAGTTGGTTGCGAAGGGGCCGTACGCCTGGGGGCTGTCGGCCACTCGTTCTCTGGTTGGGACAAGAATGGTGGTCCCATGCTCCAGCGATTGGGTTGAGCCAGTTCCTGAAGGGTTTTACCTCTAGTAATGTCATCAGCAGGAGTGTTTATGCTATCAACATGCCTCCAGTCCTGGACTTCTGTTTGGTCTTGGATTTCCGCAATGCGAGTTCCGACGAACACCTTATACCTGCAGGACTCAGACTTGAGCCAAGTCAATACAGTGGTCGAATCACTCCAGTAGATGACCCTTTGGATTGACAAGGTGAGCTCGGCTCGCAAGGTAGAGGCCAACTGGGCTCCGGAAAGGGCAGCACTGAGTTCCAGCCTAGGCATTGACAACTGCTTCTTGGGTGCGACCCTGGACCTGGCCATGACAAAGGAGACATGGGTGTGGCCTGCCTTATCCTCCACTCTAAGATAGGAAACCGCCCCATACGCTCGCTCCGAAGCGTCACAGAACACATGCAGTTCCAGGCATGATCCCGGTTGGTCAGCACAGGATGGTACATAACATCTTGGCATTTGGACATCAGAGAGCTCCGTTAACTCCGTTTCCCAACAGATCCATCGTTCCACTAGGTCAGCCGGGTGGATTGGTTCATCCCAGTCCCTCTTGGTCTGCCACAGGTCCTGGACTAAGACTTTGGCCCGTGTTGTGTATGGCAGGATATACCCAAGGGGATCGTATTGACTGGCCAGGGTCCGATAGATGGTCCGCAGAGTGGGGGTTTCGGTACTCGGGGATGAGCGGTGCTTATACCCCAGGTATCCGGTATGCAGCTCCACCTCAGTCCTAGAGTGGGCTCTTCTGGGTTAGCACCCGACTGCGTTAGCCATAGTTCACTGCTACTGGACCTAGCTTGTGGGGGGAGGTGCTGGATAACCTCCGCTCTGTTACTAGCCCTCTGTCGGACCTCAAATCCCCCTTTGGACAGGAGATTCCGTACTTTATCAAGGAGTGCTTTCGCTTCAGCCGTGGATGAGATGCTCTGTAAGCAGTTATCCACATAGAAGGCATTTTCCACTGAATCCAATACTTCTGGGTCACTGCCTGGATGCTCCCGTGCGTGTCTCTGCAGTGCGTATATGGCACAGCAAGGACTGCAGGTGGTGCCAAATGAGAGTACCTGCCATTCATAGATTGTGGGCTCTGCATCTCGTTCCATATCTCGCCATATGAACCAGAGCAGTGTGGTGTCGGAAGGCAGTAAACGAATCTGATGAAACATGGCTTTGATGTCTCCACTGATGGCTGTAGAGTGCTGCCGGAACCGGAGAAGGACACCGAGCAAGGAAGGACCTAAGGTTGGTCCGGGGAGTAGACAATCATTCAGGCTTTGACCAGCAGCTTGGAATGAACAGTTGAAGACAAGTCTATACTTCCCACCATGTTGCTGGATAACATTGTGAGGGATATACCAGGATTCACGGAGTGCGTTTTCCTCTTCATGAGCTGTCACTTCAGTGACGTAGCCTGCCTTCACAAGGTTATGAATCTCTCGGTTATGAACTTCTGCAAGCTCAGGATTCTTCACCAGGCGTCGCTCCGTTCCACGCAGTAGTGGGAGTACAACCCGTGTCGTGGATGCCAGAGGAGGATGGTTGGGCACCCGTAGCAGTGGGATTGCATACTTGCGAACGCCATCCATTTCAGTGGTGGTGGTGCTCTTCTCCAGGAGGTCTAATGCATAGGAGTCATGTTTCGAGCGAGTGACCTCCTGTAGCTTCCGGTTGGAGAAGGTGTCCATCTTCCAGAGCATCTCAACATTCCGAAGGAGGTCAGTGGCTGCATCTGGATTGCTTCTGGTGAAGAGGACTTGCTGTGACTGTACAGCTTGGGTGGAGAGAAGTAGATGGGATGGACCTTGCACAGCCCAACCCAAGGATGTATGGACAGCAATGGGCCCTCCTTCTGGTCCAGCTCGTATAGTCTCAGTCGGGGTGACGAGATGTGGGTGGTCTGACCCAATCAGGATAAGTGGCGCTACTCTGGCCAGGTTAGGAAGTGGTAATCCCCGTAGATGAGGATATTGTTTCTGTAGAACACTTACCGGGCAGGAGTGCTCTGCAAGATTCAAGCCATCTGCCGTGAAGGCATTGAGATGTTATAGGCCTTGTCCCTGTTTCCTGAAGGTGAAATGCTAAAGGTTACAGCAGAGCCTTTCATTTGGATAACATCATGTCGCACTGTTCTGAGATTAAGGGTCTGTTCTTTCTGACCCATCATCTAGAACAGCGAATGTATCAATGCTTCTCCCTTCACTTTTCAGAGTGACCTTGACCACCTTCAACATGACCCTTGGAGACCGGTTCTGCTGGTCGAGGTACAGCTCCTTTGCAGCTCCTACCATGAGCATACTCTGCTCCTTCTATGCTTGGGGAATTAGATCATGCAACACGGTGAGATGGATTTCTTTACAGCGGTTGCAGGTTTTCCTCAATGTGCAGGTCTCCGCCTTATGGCTACTGGCACACTTGTAGCATCGCTCGCCTGAAGTGAACCAGGCCTTCAATTGAGTTTGAGTGAGCTTTTTTACCCTGGGGCATGAGCCAAGGAAATGCCCCTTACTATTGCAATATGGGCAGTAAGGCTGGAATTTGATGTTCTTGCTCTTGAGAGTGGTCTTCTTCCCGGGTTCCTCCCCGGCTTCACTATTTAAGTACATGGTAGTGGGATTTGGCCTTTTCTGTCCCTCCTGGCGTTCAAACTCCTTCCTTCCCCCGGTGGCTATGGCTGAGATTGTGGCCTGGTGAGCGATGCTCTTCGCCTTCGCCTTCACCTCCAACCATGCGGCCAGGTCTCTAAGAGCATAGGTGCTTCTCGAGCCCTCTTTCAGGATGCCCTTATTCAAACAATGTTCAATGAAACTGTCTCTGAGGTACACTGGAAGTTTGCTAAGAAGCCTGTCCACGTGGGAGCCACATTTCAGCTCGTTCCCGTCTTCTCCTTCAACGGATTGAAGCATCGAGGTCAGGGATTGGACAGCCAGGGAGAATTCTTGAAAGGCAGCATGGTCTCCCATTTTAATTGGAGACGTGTTCAGGATGTTGTTTAGTTCATTCTGGACTAGCTGACGTGGCTCACCATATCTCGCCTTCAGGGCCTGGAGAGCTGCAGTGTATGGTGTTGCGGAGTGCATAAAGGATTGGGCCAATCTGTATGCACTGGGAAACCGCAAATGATCCATTAGTACTTGGTATTTGTAGCGTTCTGACAGATGACTGTGAATACCCAGTAGGTTCTCCAATGCCATTTCCAAAAGGACAAATTCACTCTCCTTTCCGTTTTCAAAGTATGGCAGTTTGGGTCTGGGAATTCCATAGGCTGAGGCTACTAGAAGTTTCATAATGTTGGCTCCCTCTTCTGGTTGCGTGAAGGATAAACCCGGGACTTCTGATGAGCCCACTGTGGCCTCATTGGGCCGGTCCCCTACTGTCCCAGACCCTCCATTTGTGGCAGCCGGAATTGGGCGAGAGCCCTCCGACCTGTTTTTTGAGGACTGACCTGGCCCTGGACGAAATGAACGATTTGCCTTGGTTGGTAATTGGCGGAAAGGCGAAGGAGTGATGCTTTGTCCAGATGGAGGACTTGTGTGCTAACTTGTGTCACTGGCATAGAGGGAGTTGGCGGAGCGGCCTGTCTCCCGTGCTCCGTGTTGGCTGTTGACCCTGGAGCCTCCGGGGACTGTGTGCCATGCTGTACCAGAGGGGCAGATTGGGAAAGAAAGGCAGACAGGTCAGGTCCATGTGGAGGGGTGATCACGTCAACTCCCTGTTCGTTCTTCTCCAGGAAGAATGAGACCATCCACGCCTCCTCCAATTACCTTCTGGCTTGACGGTGCCGTCGCTGCTGTGCCAGGTCCTTGGCAATGAATTCCATTTCCTGTAGAGCTCTACGGGCCTGCACATCCAATTGGTGACATCGTTCATCAGCCTGTCGTTCCTCCTCAATCTGACGCTCAATTTCTTCCAAAGCTAATAGTTTCATCCGCTCTTGTAGGACAGGTCTGTGAATTGCTGAGGGCTAGTGAACGGCGGCTGCCATGGCCACTTCCAAAGGGGTATCCACTGGTCGAACTCCCACTCCGTCTAGAGTGCTTCGACGATTTCCCATAAGTTAAGAGGTGAGCGGAGCCTGCCTCTGGAAGCTGGTCAACCTGTGCGGTGGGAGTTACCTCCTCCATAGGTTCTTCATGTAGACCACTTTCCTGCTCCAAAGCAGTTTCCGGTCCTTGGCTCAAAGGAGATGGTTGATGGCTGAAACGTATAGTTGATCCATCAACTCTTTGAGCTCTGGTGGACTTGCCCTTTGATGTCGGAAACTCAACCACATAATCCTTAAGATAACCAGGTGCTTGCCTGGTTCTTCTGGTGCTGCTGGTGGTTGAGGATGAAGCCTTTGTTGCTTTAGGCTTAGCTCCTGGATATTTCCTTTGTTCAAAGACCTTTCCCTCAGCTGCTCTCTCCTCCTCTCTTCTTCCTTCCAGTGGAAACAATTCTTCCCTCTCCGCCTCCACTTCCTTTCCACCCGTCTTTGGTTCAGTCATCATCCGGCTCAAAGGACCATTGAAAGATTAGTGGAATCGGTGTGGGTAGCTGGACAGGTAGGATGACTGACAGTGAAGGTGAACGGGTGGTCACGTGTCAGGTGACAGAGGAATGGATGAGACTGAGGCAGGAATTCCTTTAACCATAAAGTGGTATATTTACTGAGTAGTCTGTGCTGCATCACAAAGGAAACAAATAACATGTATCCAATCAAATTCATAATCAAAGATCAAATCATAGCATTCATTATTAACATAATTTAGGGAATTCAACAGTCCAGTTCATTAAGAAGTCAATAGTAATAATCCGCGAGTCATTTAGGCTCGTAACTATTTATCATAAATCATGAAAGAATACAAACAGTGAATACAATACAATCTATAATCCCCATTATTAAAGTCAATCAGTTAGCAAACAATGACGTTTCTCATTTCACTCTTTCAATTGTCTTCATGTGTCCATATAATTAATTTCAATACACATGAACCATATCGATTGCATAATTGGCCTATGAGGATCGTAGGGACGTAATCATTGACAATTCACATTACACAATATGTTTGAAGCGTGTGCTCCAAGCCGCGCTCCGCGGTGATAACTATAAACAATAACTGAATGGCCCACTCTCCCGATCGCCACAGATAATTCAGATGAAAGGTAAGAGTCGGTGGACTTACGTGGATTCATGGACGCACAGAACTTCTGGATCAGATGGAGTTAAGGAAGAGAAAGCAGTGAGATCAGGCGATGGCAATTTCCTCCTTTTATGGAGTTTCCATTTCCACCTGACCTAATTAAAGCGCCCCTGGCCCAGCTGAGTAAATGGCAGTGAATTAAAGGATGATTCCACCAACTCCATGGGCCTTTTCTACAATGGTAGTAGTAGTAATAATGGAAGTAGTAGTAGTAGTAATAGTAGTAGTGGTGGTAGTAGTAGTAGTGGTGGTAGTAGTAGTATTGGTGGTAGTAATAGTAGTAATAGTAGTAGAAATAATGGTAGTAGTAGTAGTGGTAGTAATGGTAATAGTAGTAGTAATGGTAGTAGTAGTAATAGTAGCAGTAATGCTAGTAGTAATGGTGTAGTAGTAATGGTAGTTGTTTTAGTAGCACTTGTGTTATTATTAATTGCAGTGGTAGTATTAGTAGTAGTGGTAGTAGTAGTGGTAATGGTAGTAGTAGTAGTAGTAGCGGTAGTAGTAATGGTAGTAGTGGTAATGGTAGTAATGGTAGTGGTAAATGTAGTAGTAGTAGTAGTAGTAATGGTAGTAGTAATGTATCAGTAGAAGTAGCAATAGTAGTATTAGTAATGATAGTAGTATGAATGGTAGTAGCAGTAATGGTAGTCGCAGTAATGGTAGTAGTGATAGTAGTCGTAGTAGTGGTAGTAATGGTAGTGGGTTGTAGTGATCATGGTAGTAGTATTAATGGTAGTAGTAGTAGAACTGGTAGTAGTAATGTTAGTAGTGGTAGTGGTAATGGTAGAAGTTTTAATGGTAGTAGTAGTAGTAGTACTGGTAGTAGTAGTAGTAGTAATGGTAGTAGTAATGGTCAACGTTTTAATGGTAGTAGCAATAGTATTAATGGTAGTAGTTTTAATGGTAGTAGTAGTAGTACTGGCAGTAGCAGTAATGATATACATTTAAATGGTAGTAGTGGTAGTATTAATGGCAGTAGTTTTAATGGTAGTAGTTGTAGTATTAATGTGTTTTTAAGACATCCAGTTTTTTTTTTTGAACATGTTGAAGCCTGCATTCTGCCATTGCAATGAATGGGGATACAACAAGCGTTATAGATTACGAAGTAGGAACGGTAGCAAAAAGCTGTGTTGAAGCCATTTAAGTTGAGTCAGTCTGCACATGTCAATGTTGGGGTGGTGTTTGGAGCTGTATTGGTTCAACCTCTCTTTCGTATCGTCTGAGATCCACAAAGATTGGAGAGGTTGAACAGGCTAGTAATAGGGGTTGCAACAATTTCAGCAGATAATTTTATAAAGAGAGGGTCCAGATTTTCTACCCCGGCTGATTTGTAGGGGTCCAGATTTTGCAGCTCTTTCAGAACATCGGCTATCAGGATTTGGGTAAAGGAGAAATGGTGGGGGCTTTGGCGGGTTGCTGTGGAGGGTGCCGGGCAGTTGATCAGGATAGGGGTAGCCAGGTGGAAAGAATGGCCAGCCGTAGAGAAATGCTTATTTTTGAAATTCTCAATTATAGTGGATTTATCGGTGGTGACAGTGTTTCCTAGCCTCAGAGCAGTGGGCAGCTGGGAGGAGGTGCTCTTATTCTCCATGGACTTTACAGTGTCCCAGAACTTTTTTGAGTTTGTTCTACAGGATGCAAATTTCTGTTTGAAAAAGCTTGCCTTAACTTTTCTAACTGCCGGTGTATATTTGTTCCTAACTTCTCTGAAAAGTTGCATATCACGGGGGCTATTCGATGCTAATGCAGAATGCCACAGGATGTTTTTGTGCTGGTCAAGGGCAGACAGGTCTGGCGTGAACCAAGGACTATATCTATTCCTAGTTCTACATTTTTTGAGAGGGCCATGCTTATTTAAGATGGTGAGGAACTTTTAAAGAATAGCCAGGCATCATCTACTGACGGGATGAGGTCAATGTCATTCCAGGATACCCCGGCCAGGTCGATTAGAAAGGCCTGCTCGCAGAAGTGTTTCAGGGAGCATTTGACAGTGATGAGGGGTGGTCGTTTGGTCGCAGACCCATTACGGATGCAGGCAATGAGGCAGTGATCGCTGAGATCTTGATTGAAAACAGCAGAGGTGTATTTGGAGGGCAAATTAGTTAGGATGATATCTATGAGGGTGCCTGTGTTTACTGATTTGGGGTTGTACCTGGTAGGTTCATTGATAATTTGTGTGAGATTGAGGGCATCAAGCTTAGTTTGTAGGATGGCCGGGGTGTTAAGCATGTCCCAGTTTATGTCACCTAGTAGCACGAGCTCAGAAGATAGATGGGGGACAATCAGTTCACATATAGTATCGAGGGCACAGCTGGGGGCAGAAGGAGGTCTATAGCAAGCGGCAACAGTGAGAGACTTGTTTCTGGAAAGGTGCATTTAGAAGTAGAAGTTCAATTTGTTTGGGTACAGACTTAGCCTGCAGCGTTCTGTATTACTTTCTATCTTTGCAGTAGATTGCCCCATTTGGCAGTTCTATCTTGGCGGAAAACGTTATAGTTTGCAATGGACATTTCAGGGGTTTTGGTGGTTTTCCTAAGCCAGGATTCAGACATGGCTAAGAGTGTGCTAAAGCAGTGAGTAAAACAAACTTGAAGAGTAGGTTTCTAATGTTAACATGCATGAAACCAAGGCTTTTGTGTTTACAGAAGTCAACAAATGAGAGCACCTGTGGGGTGGGAGTGGAGCTAAGCACTGCAGGACCTGGATTAACCTCCACATCACCAGAGGAACAGAGGAGAAGTAGGATAAGGGTACGGCTAAAGACTATACGAACTGGCCGTCTAGCACGTTCAGAACAGAGAGTAAAAGGAGCAGGTTTCTGGCCACGATAGCATAGATTCAAGGCATAGTGTACAGACGTCGATAGACCAGTCGTGGAATTAGTAGGGTTCCAAGTAGCTCTAGGTAGCTAGCTACCAGGCCGATGTAGCCCTGGAGTATGCTTTGGTGGTAGCACAGGAGCCCTGGCCGGGCTAGCTTCAAGCTAAATTGGTGCTTGCTCTGGGATAGAAACGCTAGCCAGGAGGATTCATCTGGGATTGCGGTTAGCTAGTTGTGAAGATCCAGATGAAAATGTTCAATTTGCGGAAGGAATTGGGGATAAAAATAACAGGTCCGTTATGCTCTGGTTAGAGTCACGTTGTTCGAACTGGCGAATACTGTTCGAATACTTTAGGAAAAAAAGCAGATCCACACCACATTGGGTGAGGCGGGTTGCAGGAGAGTATTTAGAATCTGGTTTCCGAGCTGGTCATGGGTGCACCTTAGCCACGCTCAAGGTCCTAAACAATATCATAACTGCCATTGATGAAAGACAGTACTATGCAGCTGTCTTCATCGACCTGGCCAAGGCTTTCGACTCTGTCAATCACCGCATTCTTATCGGAAGACTCAATAGCCTTGGTTTCTCAAATGACTGCCTTGCCTGGTGCAGCAACTACTTCTCAAATAGAGTTCAGTGTGTCAAATCGAGGGGCCTGTTGTCCGGACCTCTGGCAGTCTCTATAGGGGTCCCACATAGTCCAATTCTCTGGCCAACTCTTTTCTCTGTATATATCAATTATGTTGCTCTTGCTGCTGGTAATTCTCTGGTCCACCTCTACGCAGACGACACCATTCTGTATACATCTGGCCCTTCTTTGGACACTGTGTTACCTAACCCCCAGACGAGCTTCAATGCCATACAACACTCCTTCCGTGGCCTAAAACTGCTTTTAAATGCTAGTAAAACTAAATGCATGCTCTTCAACTGATTGCTGCCCGCACCCTCCCGTCCGACTTGCATCACTACTCTGGACTGTTCTGACTTAGAATATGTGGACAACTACAAATACCTAGGTGTCTGGCTAGACTGTAAAGTCTCCTTCCAGACTCATATTAAACATCTCCAATCCAAAATGAAATCTAGAGTCGGCTTCCTATTTCGCAACAAAGCCTCCTTCACTCATGCTGCCAAACATACCCTCGTAAAACTGACTATCCTACCGATCCTCGACTTCGGCGATGTCATTTACAAAATAGCCTCCAACACTCTACTCAGCAAGCTGGATGTAGTTTACCATCCGTTTTGTCACCAAAGCCCCAAATACTACCCACCACTGCTACTTGTATGCTCTCGTTGGCTGGCCCTCGCTACATATTCATCGCCAAACCCACTGGTTACAAGTCATCTATAAATCTCTGCTAGGTAAAGCCCCGCCTTATCTCAGCTCACTGGTCACAACACCCAACCGTAGCACGCTCTCCAGCAGGTATATCTCACTGGTCACCCCCAAAGCCAACAATTCCTTTGGCTGCCTTTCCTTCCAGTTCTCTGCTGCAATGACTGGATCGAATCTCCCTCTCTAACTTTAAGCATCAGCTGTACCTGTACACAGCCAACCTGTAAATTGCACACCCAACTACCTCATCCCCATATTGTTATTTATCTTCTTGCTATTTTGCACCCCAGTATCTCTACTTGCACATGATCATCTACACATCTTTTACTCCAGTGTTCATGTTAAATTGTAATTATTTTGCCTCTATGGCCGATATATTGCCTTACCTCCCTACTCTTCTACATTTGCACACACTGTACATAGATTATTCCATTTTTTTATTGACTGTACGTTTGTTTGCTTTATCTTGGCCAGGTCACATTTGTAAATGAGAACTTGTTCTCTTCTGGCCTACCTGGTTAAATAAAGGTGATATAAAATAAATAGAGAAGCCTCAAGAGAGTCTCAGCACCAGCTGCTGTCACCGCCGATGACAGAATAGTACCAGCAACAACTTGTAGCTACCACCAGGCGCGTCTGTCAAACACCACGCAAGCATTGGATTGTGAATCCAGCTGTATTTAATTTTTTATTCTAACAGGGAAGATATATTGAGACCTAGGTCTCTTTCACAAATATACCCTGTATGATACAACATAAATATACACATTATACCCAGCATTGTGTGGGTGGAATACACCTGTAACACCCTTCCCTGGTCAGCCACTGGTCCCTTCGAGTTCTTTGGGATATCAGCTCTTCCCTGAGCAAGAAGAAGACGTCAGCATGCCCAGATGTTCATCCGTTGCTGTCCCTGGAAAAGAGCCTATCGGCGACAAGCGGATCGACACTGGACCCCTGCTACCCTCTATTGACTTGGGAAGAGGGTATGGCTTTCCACTCGGGACCGGCCCTTCCGGGTGGAGTCCCATAAACTGTCCCCCCATTTCATCGGCCCTTTCCCCATCTCTAGAATCCTTACCCCCTCTGCTGTTCGTCTTCTGTTGCCCCGTACTCTCCGTATCCATCCTACCTTTCAGGTGTTCAAGATAAAACCTGTGTCTCACTGTCCTTTGTCTTCTGTTTCCAGGTGGCGCCCATGGGGAGGGGGGGGGGGACTGTCACACACTGATCGGTTTCACCTGTCTTTGTGCTTGTCTCCACCCCCCTCCAGGTGTCGCCCATCTTCCCCATTATCCCCTGTGTATTTATATCTGTGTTCTATTTGTCTGTTGCATGTTTGTCTTGTCTTGTCAGGTTTTACCAATGTGCTTTCCCATTTCTCAAGTGTTTGTTTTCTAGTTTTCCCGGTTCTGACCATTCTCCCTGCCTGCCATCCTGTACTTGCCTGACTCTAACCTGATTAAAAAACCTCTGCTGCCCTGGCCCCGAGCCTGCCATCCTGTACCTGACTGACTGACCTGATTACAAACCTCTGGCCTTTGCCCCATGTTATAATAAATTATTGAGAACTGTACTCTCCTCCTCCTGTGTCTGGGTCATATCCTGAGTTGTGATAAATGCTTCACAGAGTTCAAGTAACAGGCACATCACAACATCAACTGTTCAGAGGAGACTGCGTGAATCAAGCCTTCATGGTCGAAATGTTGCAAAGAAACCACTACTTTAGGGCACCAATAATAAGAAGAGACTTGCTTGCTTGGTACAAGAAACACTAGCATTAGACAGGTGGAAATTTGTCCTTTGGTCTGATTAGTCCGAATTGGAGATTTTTGGTTCCAACCACCATGTCTTTGTGAGACGTGGTGTGGGTGAACGGATGCTCTCTGCATGTGTATTTTCCACCTTTGAGCATGAAGGAGGAGGTGTTATGGTGTGGGGGTGCTTTGCTGGGGACACTGCCTGTGATTTATTTAGAATTCAAAGCACACTTAACCATCATGGCTACCACAGCATTCTGAAGCGATACGCCATCCGATCTGGTTTGGGCTTAGTGGGACTATCATTTGTTTTTCAAAAGACAATGACCTAACACACCTCCAGGCTTTGTAATGGATATTTTACCAAGAAGGAGAGTGATGGAGTGCTGCATCAGATGACCTGGCCTCCACAATCCCCCGACTTCAACCAAATTGAGATGGTTTGGCATGAGTCGGACCGCAGAGTGAAGGAAAAGCAGCTAACAATGTGGGAACTCCTTCAAGACTGTTGGGAATAGCACATATGGAGTAACCAAAAAAAGTGTTAAACAAATTGTTACTGTAATTTCATTATTTCCAATATGTTTTCATTAATTGAATTCACTTAGTCTATTTTATGAGAATTTGTAAGATTCTTATTTGCATAAAATATATGGAGACCAGTCTTATCAAAATTAGATAATAGTATTTATTAACGGAGCGCGCTGCCATGTAACCACAAACAACATTTTATATACAAAATATGACGTCATTGGTTCTAGAATGAATCTCCTCCTCCCGACCAAGACAGAGCAGGTTCAACAGTTTATATACAAAATATGACGTCATTGGTTCTAGAATGAATCTCCTCCTCTCGACCAGGACAAAGCAGGTTCAACAGTTTATATACAAAATATGACGTCACAGGTTCTAGAATGAATCTCCTCCTCTCGACCAAGACAGAGCAAGTTTAAAAGTTCATTCCGACCCACTAGCGCACACACAGGACACACAAGATAACTGAATTTACTCTTAAGCCCTCACCATTATCGATCACCACTTAGCGGACAGATCTAGTTAACGGAAAACCTGGGAATGCACTCACTGCCTTATCTAAAACACCCCAGAGCTAAGTTCCGTCGGTTCAACCATAGGTTGAAGACCTTTTCTGCTTACTTAAAAAAAAAACACTTCCAACCTCCTCCAACCTGGCTGGAATGGTATTTATTTAAATGTAATTACCCCCTGTTTCAGGCTCCACAATCCCTCACTTATGAACTCACATTGTTAATCAGATATAATAAAACAGAGTATAAGTTTACTTAGTTACAGTTCTATTTAAAATGGGGATATTGTTTAGTCATTTATTCATAAAATTCCTAACACAAATCAAAATATATTATTATTTGAGAATCTTCAATGTAGCCACTCTTTGCCTTGATGACAGCTTTGCACACTGTTGGGATTTTCTCAACCAGCTTCATTAGGTAGCCACCTGGAATGTATTTCAATAACAGGTGTGCCTTGTTAAAAGTGTGCCTTAATAACAAAACTGTATGCCATCTGTACATATGAATACAATTGTTGAATTACAAGCCTTGTTGGTTAAGGCTAGCGCTAGCGGGACAACGGTTGACAACTTCCTCTGATTTGCAATCCAAAGGGTCCCAGCTACAACATGTATGGTCGTTTTGTTAGATAAAATCCTTTGAAAATCTGAAAACGTAGCTAGCTAACGTTAGACTATCTTACCTGTATATATCAACATGCATCATGGAAGTGTCTCCATGTCAGGAATGCCATAGCACGGTTGCCCTTAGTTTGAAGATGTAATCCGGAGACAGGTGTTTTCTCCATCTCTTTAGCTTTCATACTCTAATTCCACTGATTTAAAACTTGATCCTCCTGAAAGAGGAGAGCAACACTTTTGCAGCTCCAATACACAATACATTTTTTTTAAAGCAGTGTTCGACAGGATTACCAACACAGAATGACGAGCTCAAATACACAGAAACCTTCTATATGGAAGACCAATCCGAACTACTCTCTCGGCATGTCCAGTCCACTCATTATCTCAGCCAATCATGGCTAGTGGGAAGGTTGCTGGCTTTTTCTGTGGATTAACCAACAAGACTCATAATTTAACCATTTTATTTAAATTTACAGATGGCATACAATTATATTATTAAGGGACATGAAAGGTCACATGTTCGAGAAGACATTTCTGACAAAAAACGCATTTGGATTAAAAAAATGTCTCTCCTGTGAAATCGTAACTTGCGACATACGCCTAGTTTCCTGAATCGGGTCACTGTCACTGCTCTCGTTCTACCTCCCTGATACAGAGGTACTGTCACTGCTCTCGTTCTACCTCCCTGATACAGAGGTACTGTCACTGCTCTCGTTCTACCTCCCTGATACAGAGGTACTGTCACTGCTCTCGATCTACCTCCCTGATACAGAGGTACTGTCACTGCTCTCGTTCTACCTCCCTGATACAGAGGTACTGTCACTGCTCTCGATCTACCTCCCTGATACAGAGGTACTGTCACTGCTCTCGATCTACCTCCCTGATACAGAGGTACTGTCACTGCTCTCGTTCTACCTCCCTGATACAGAGGTACTGTCACTGCTCTCGTTCTACCTCCCTGATACAGAGGTACTGTCACTGCTCTCGTTCTACCTCCCTGATACAGAGGTACTGTCACTGCTCTCGTTCTACCTCCCTGATACAGAGGTACTGTCACTGCTCTCGTTCTACCTCCCTGATACAGAGGTACTGTCACTGCTCTCGATCTACCTCCCTGATACAGAGGTACTGTCACTGCTCTCGTTCTACCTCCCTGATACAGAGGTACTGTCACTGCTCTCGATCTACCTCCCTGATACAGAGGTACTGTCACTGCTCTCGATCTACCTCCCTGATACAGAGGTACTGTCACTGCTCTCGTTCTACCTCCCTGATACAGAGGTACTGTCACTGCTCTCGTTCTACCTCCCTGATACAGAGGTACTGTCACTGCTCTCGTTCTACCTCCCTGATACAGAGGTACTGTCACTGCTCTCGTTCTACCTCCCTGATACAGAGGTACTGTCACTGCTCTCGTTCTACCTCCCTGATACAGAGGTACTGTCACTGCTCTCGATCTACCTCCCTGATACAGAGGTACTGTCACTGCTCTCGTTCTACCTCCCTGATACAGAGGTACTGTCACTGCTCTCGTTCTACCTCCCTGATCAAGAGGTACTGTCACTGCTCTCGTTCTACCTCCCTGATACAGAGGTACTGTCACTGCTCTCGTTCTACCTCCCTGATACAGAGGTACTGTCACTGCTCTCGTTCTACCTCCCTGATACAGAGGTACTGTCACTGCTCTCGTTCTAGATACAGAGTACTGTCACTGCTCTCGTTCTACCTCCCTGATACAGAGGTACTGTCACTGCTCTCGTTCTACCTCCCTGATACAGAGGTACTGTCACTGCTCTCGTTCTACCTCCCTGATACAGAGGTACTGTCACTGCTCTCGTTCTACCTCCCTGATACAGAGGTACTGTCACTGCTCTCGTTCTACCTCCCTGATACAGAGGTACTGTCACTGCTCTCGTTCTACCTCCCTGATACAGAGGTACTGTCACTGCTCTCGTTCTACCTCCCTGATACAGAGGTACTGTCACTGCTCTCGTTCTACCTCCCTGATCAAGAGGTACTGTCACTGCTCTCGTTCTACCTCCCTGATACAGAGGTACTGTCACTGCTCTCGTTCTACCTCCCTGATATAGAGGTACTGTCACTGCTCTCGATCTACCTCCCTGATACAGAGGTACTGTCACTGCTCTCGTTCTACCTCCCTGATACAGAGGTACTGTCACTGCTCTCGATCTACCTCCCTGATACAGAGGTACTGTCACTGCTCTCGTTCTACCTCCCTGATACAGAGGTACTGTCACTGCTCTCGTTCTACCTCCCTGATACAGAGGTACTGTCACTGCTCTCGTTCTACCTCCCTGATACAGAGGTACTGTCACTGCTCTCGATCTACCTCCCTGATACAGAGGTACTGTCACTGCTCTCGATCTACCTCCCTGATACAGAGGTACTGTCACTGCTCTCGTTCTACCTCCCTGATACAGAGGTACTGTCACTGCTCTCGTTCTACCTCCCTGATACAGAGGTACTGTCACTGCTCTCGTTCTACCTCCCTGATACAGAGGTACTGTCACTGCTCTCGATCTACCTCCCTGATACAGAGGTACTGTCACTGCTCTAGTTCTACCTCCCTGATACAGAGGTACTGTCACTGCTCTCGTTCTACCTCCCTGATACAGAGGTACTGTCACTGCTCTTGTTCTATAATAATAATATAATAATATATCCCATTTAGCAGACGCTTTTGTCCAAAGCGACTTACAAGTCGGCTGGGGCCACTACTTTTACATATGGGTGGCCCCAGCGGGAATCGAACCCACGACGCTTGGCGTTGCAAGCGCCATGCTCTACCGACTGAGCCACACAGGACCCTCCCTGATATAGAGGTACTGTCACTGCTCTCGTTCTACCTCCCTGATACAGAGGTACTGTCACTGCTCTCGTTCTACCTCCCTGATACAGAGGTACTGTCACTGCTCTCGATCTACCTCCCTGATACAGAGGTACTGTCACTGCTCTCGTTCTACCTCCCTGATACAGAGGTACTGTCACTGCTCTCGATCTACCTCCCTGATACAGAGGTACTGTCACTGCTCTCGTTCTACCTCCCTGATACAGAGGTACTGTCACTGCTCTCGTTCTACCTCCCTGATACAGAGGTACTGTCACTGCTCTCGTTCTACCTCCCTGATACAGAGGTACTGTCACTGCTCTCGTTCTAACTCCCTGATACAGAGGTACTGTCACTGCTCTCGATCTACCTCCCTGATACAGAGGTACTGTCACTGCTCTCGTTCTACCTCCCTGATACAGAGGTACTGTCACTGCTCTCGTTCTACCTCCCTGATACAGAGGTACTGTCACTGCTCTCGTTCTACCTCCCTGATACAGAGGTACTGTCACTGCTCTCGTTCTACCTCCCTGATACAGAGGTACTGTCACTGCTCTCGATCTACCTCCCTGATACAGAGGTACTGTCACTGCTCTCGTTCTACCTCCCTGATACAGAGGTACTGTCACTGCTCTCGATCTACCTCCCTGATACAGAGGTACTGTCACTGCTCTCGTTCTACCTCCCTGATACAGAGGTACTGTCACTGCTCTCGTTCTACCTCCCTGATACAGAGGTACTGTCACTGCTCTCGTTCTACCTCCCTGATACAGAGGTACTGTCACTGCTCTCGATGTACCTCCCTGATACAGAGGTACTGTCACTGCTCTCGATCTACCTCCCTGATACAGAGGTACTGTCACTGCTCTCGTTCTACCTCCCTGATACAGAGGTACTGTCACTGCTCTCGTTCTACCTCCCTGATACAGAGGTACTGTCACTGCTCTCGATCTACCTCCCTGATACAGAGGTACTGTCACTGCTCTAGTTCTACCTCCCTGATACAGAGGTACTGTCACTGCTCTCGTTCTACCTCCCTGATACAGAGGTACTGTCACTGCTCTTGTTCTATAATAATAATATAATAATATATCCCATTTAGCAGACGCTTTTGTCCAAAGCGACTTACAAGTCGGCTGGGGCCACTACTTTTACATATGGGTGGCCCCAGCGGGAATCGAACCCACGACGCTTGGCGTTGCAAGCGCCATGCTCTACCGACTGAGCCACACAGGACCCTCCCTGATATAGAGGTACTGTCACTGCTCTCGTTCTACCTCCCTGATACAGAGGTACTGTCACTGCTCTCGTTCTACCTCCCTGATACAGAGGTACTGTCACTGCTCTCGATCTACCTCCCTGATACAGAGGTACTGTCACTGCTCTCGTTCTACCTCCCTGATACAGAGGTACTGTCACTGCTCTCGATCTACCTCCCTGATACAGAGGTACTGTCACTGCTCTCGTTCTACCTCCCTGATACAGAGGTACTGTCACTGCTCTCGTTCTACCTCCCTGATACAGAGGTACTGTCACTGCTCTCGTTCTACCTCCCTGATACAGAGGTACTGTCACTCCCTGATACAGAGGTACTGTCACTCTCTAACTCCCTGATACAGAGGTACTGTCACTGCTCTCGTTCTACCTCCCTGATACAGAGGTACTGTCACTGCTCTCGTTCTACCTCCCTGATACAGAGGTACTGTCACTGCTCTCGTTCTACCTCCCTGATACAGAGGTACTGTCACTGCTCTCGTTCTACCTCCCTGATACAGAGGTACTGTCACTGCTCTCGTTCTACCTCCCTGATACAGAGGTACTGTCACTGCTCTCGTTCTACCTCCCTGATACAGAGGTACTGTCACTGCTCTCGTCTACCTCCCTGATTCTACCTCCCTGATACAGAGGTACTGTCACTGCTCTCGTTCTACCTCCCTGATACAGAGGTCACTGTCACTGATACAGAGGTCTGTCACTGCTCTCGTTCTACCTCCCTGATACAGAGGTACTGTCACTGCTCTCGTTCTACCTCCCTGATACAGAGGTACTGTCACTGCTCTCGTTCTACCTCCCTGATACAGAGGTACTGTCACTGCTCTCGTTCTACCTCCCTGATACAGAGGTACTGTCACTGCTCACTGCCTCCCTGATACAGAGGTACTGTCACTACCTCCCTGATACAGAGGTACTGTCACTGCTCTCGTTCTACCTCCCTGATACAGAGGTACTGTCACTGCTCTCGTTCTACCTCCCTGATACAGAGGTACTGTCACTGCTCTCGTTCTACCTCCCTGATACAGAGGTACTGTCACTGCTCTCGTTCTACCTCCCTGATACAGAGGTACTGTCACTGCTCTCGTTCTACCTCCCTGATACAGAGGTACTGTCACTGCTCTCGTTCTACCTCCCTGATACAGAGGTACTGTCACTGCTCTCGTTCTACCTCCCTGATACAGAGGTACTGTCACTGCTCTCGTTCTACCTCCCTGATACAGAGGTACTGTCACTGCTCTCGTTCTACCTCCCTGATACAGAGGTACTGTCACTGCTCTCGTTCTACCTCCCTGATACAGAGGTACTGTCACTGCTCTCGTTCTACCTCCCTGATACAGAGGTACTGTCACTGCTCTCGTTCTACCTCCCTGATCAAGAGGTACTGTCACTGCTCTCGTTCTACCTCCCTGATACAGAGGTACTGTCACTGCTCTCGTTCTACCTCCCTGATACAGAGGTACTGTCACTGCTCTCGTTCTACCTCCCTGATCAGAGGTACTGTCTCCCTGATACAGAGGTACTGTCACTGCTCTCGTTCTACCTCCCTGATACAGAGGTACTGTCACTGCTCTCGTTCTACCTCCCTGATCAAGAGGTACTGTCACTGCTCTCGTTCTACCTCCCTGATATAGAGGTACTGTCACTGCTCTCGTTCTACCTCCCTGATACAGAGGTACTGTCACTGCTCTCGTTCTACCTCCCTGATACAGAGGTACTGTCACTGCTCTCGATCTACCTCCCTGATACAGAGGTACTGTCACTGCTCTCGTTCTACCTCCCTGATACAGAGGTACTGTCACTGCTCTCGATCTACCTCCCTGATACAGAGGTACTGTCACTGCTCTCGTTCTACCTCCCTGATACAGAGGTACTGTCACTGCTCTCGTTCTACCTCCCTGATACAGAGGTACTGTCACTGCTCTCGTTCTACCTCCCTGATACAGAGGTACTGTCACTGCTCTCGTTCTACCTCCCTGATACAGAGGTACTGTCACTGCTCTCGTTCTACCTCCCTGATACAGAGGTACTGTCACTGCTCTCGTTCTACCTCCCTGATACAGAGGTACTGTCACTGCTCTCGTTCTACCTCCCTGATACAGAGGTACTGTCACTGCTCTCGTTCTACCTCCCTGATACAGAGGTACTGTCACTGCTCTCGTTCTACCTCCCTGATACAGAGGTACTGTCACTGCTCTCGTTCTACCTCCCTGATACAGAGGTACTGTCACTGCTCTCGTTCTACCTCCCTGACACAGAGGTACTGTCACTGCTCTCGTTCTACCTCCCTGATACAGAGGTACTGTCACTGCTCTCGTTCTACCTCCCTGATACAGAGGTACTGTCACTGCTCTCGTTCTACCTCCCTGATACAGAGGTACTGTCACTGCTCTCGTTCTACCTCCCTGATACAGAGGTACTGTCACTGCTCTCGTTCTACCTCCCTGATACAGAGGTACTGTCACTGCTCTCGTTCTACCTCCCTGATACAGAGGTACTGTCACTGCTCTCGTTCTACCTCCCTGATCAAGATGTACTGTCACTGCTCTCGTTCTACCTCCCTGATACAGAGGTATTGTCACTGCTCTCGTTCTACCTCCCTGATACAGAGGTACTGTCACTGCTCTCGATCTACCTCCCTGATACAGAGGTACTGTCACTGCTCTCGTTCTACCTCCCTGATACAGAGGTACTGTCACTGCTCTCGATCTACCTCCCTGATACAGAGGTACTGTCACTGCTCTCGTTCTACCTCCCTGATACAGAGGTACTGTCACTGCTCTCGTTCTACCTCCCTGATCAAGAGGTACTGTCACTGCTCTCGTTCTACCTCCCTGATACAGAGGTACTGTCACTGCTCTCGTTCTACCTCCCTGATACAGAGGTACTGTCACTGCTCTCGTTCTACCTCCCTGATATAGAGGTACTGTCACTGCTCTCGTTCTACCTCCCTGATACAGAGGTACTGTCACTGCTCTCGTTCTACCTCCCTGATACAGAGGTACTGTCACTGCTCTCGTTCTACCTCCCTGATACAGAGGTACTGTCACTGCTCTCGTTCTAACTCCCTGATACAGAGGTACTGTCACTGCTCTCGATCTACCTCCCTGATACAGAGGTACTGTCACTGCTCTCGTTCTACCTCCCTGATACAGAGGTACTGTCACTGCTCTCGATCTACCTCCCTGATACAGAGGTACTGTCACTGCTCTCGATCTACCTCCCTGATATAGAGGTACTGTCACTGCTCTTGTTCTACCTCCCTAATATAGAGGTACTGTCATTGTCACTGCTCCCATTCTACCTCCCTGATATAGAGGTACTGTCACTGCTCCCGTTCTACCTCCCCTGATATAGAGGTACTGTCACTGCTCCCATTCTACCTCCCTTGATATAGAGGTACTGTCATTGTCAATGCTCCTGTTCTACCTCCCCTAATATAGAGGTACTGTCACTACTCCCATTCTACCTCCCCTGATATAGAGGTACTGTCATTGTCACTGCTCCCATTCTACCTCCCCTGATATAGAGGTTCTGTCATTGTCACTGCTCCCATTCTACCTCCCCTGATATAGAGATACTGTCATTGTCACTGCTCCCATTCTACCTCCCCTGATATAGAGGTACTGTTATTGTCACTGCTCCCATTCTACCTCCCCTGATATGGAGGCACTGTCATTGTCACTGCTCCCGTTCTACCTCCCCTGATATAGAGGTACTGTCACTGCTCCCGTTCTACCTCCCCTGATATAGAGGTACTGTACCTACTCCCGTTCTACCTCCCCTGATATAGAGATACTGTCACTGCTCCCATTCTACCTCCCCTGATATATAGTTACTGTCATTGTCACTGCTCCCATTCTACCTCCCCTGATACAGAGGTACTGTCACTGCTCTCGTTCCACCTCCCTGATATAGAGGTACTGTCATTGTCACTGCTCCCGTTCTACCTCCCCCGATACAAAGGCACTGTCACTGCTCCCGTTCTACCTCCCCTGATTTAGAGGTACTGTCACTGCTCCAGCTCCACCTCCCCTGATTCAGAGGTACTGTCACTGCTCTCGTTCCACCTCCCCTGATATAGAGGTACTGTCACTGCTTGCGTTCTACCTCCCCTGATACAGAGGTACTGTCATTGTCACTGCGCCGGTTCTACCTCCAGCGATACAGAGGTACTGTCATTGTCACTGCTCCCATTCTACCTCCCCTGAGATAGAGGTACTGTCACTGCTCCCGTTCTACCTCCCCTGATACAGAGGTACTCTCACTGTCACTGCTCTCTTTCTACCTCCCCTGAAACAGAGGTACTGTCACTGCTCCCGTTCTACCTCCCCTGATACAGAGGTACTGTCACTTCTCCCGTTCTACCTCCCCTGATACAGAGGTACTGTCACTGCTCCCGTTCTACCTCCCCTGATATAGAGGTACTGTCATTGTCACTGCTCCCGTTCTACCTCTACTGATACTGAGGTACTGTCATTGTCACTGCTCCCGTTCTAGCTCCCCTGATATAGAGGTACTGTCACTGCTCTCGTTCTACCTCCACTGATACTGAGGTACTGTCATTGTCACTGCTCCCGCTCTACCTCCCCTTATATAGAGGTACTGTCACTGCTCCCGTTCTACCTCCTCTGATATAGAGGTACTGTCATTGTCACTGCTCCCGTTCTACCTCCCCTGATATAGAGGTACTGTCACTGCTCCCATTCTACGTCCCCTGATACAGAGGTACTGTCACTGCTCCCGTTCTACCTCCACTGATATATAGGTACTGTCACTGCTCCCGTTCTACCTCCCCTGATATAGAGGTACTGTAAATGTCAACTGCTACCGTTCTACCTCCCCTGATATATAGGTACTGTCATTGTCACTGCTCCCGTAATACCTCCCCTGATACAGAGGTACTGTCACTGCTCCCGTTCTACCTCCCCTGATATAGAGGTACTGTAACTGCTCCCATTCTACCTCCCCTGATATAGAGGTACTGCCATTGTCACTGCTCCCGTAATACCTCCCCTGATACAGAGGTACTGTCACTGCTCCCATTCTACCTCCCCTGATATAGAGGTACTGTCATTGTCACTGCTCCCGTTCTACCTCTACTGATACTGAGGTACTGTCATTGTCACTGCTCCCGTTCTACCTCTACTGATATAGAGGTACTGTCATTGTCACTGCTCCCGTTCTACCTCCACTGATACTGAGGTACTGTCATTGTCACTGCTCCCGTTTTAGCTCCCCTGATATAGAGGTACTGTCATTGTCACTGCTCCCGTTCTACCTCCACTGATACTGAGGTACTGTCATTGTCACTGCTCCCATTCTACCTCCCCTGATACAGAGGTACTGTCACTGCTCCCGTTCTACCTCCCCTGATATAAAGGTACTGTCACTGCTCCCATTCTACCTCCCCTGATATAGAGGTACTGTAACTGCTCCCGTTCTACCTCCACTGATACTGAGGTACTGTCACTGCTCCCATTCTACCTCCCCTGATACAGAGGTACTGTCACTGCTCCCGTTCTACCTCCCCTGATATAAAGGTACTGTCACTGCTCCCGTTCTACCTCCCCTGATATAGAGGTACTGTCACTGCTCCCGTTCTACCTCCACTGATACTGAGGTACTGTCATTGTCACTGCTCCCATTCTACCTCCCCTGATATAGAGGTACTGTCACTGCTCCCGTTCTACCTCCCCTGATATAGAGGTACTGTCATTGTCACTGCTCCCGTTCTACCTCTACTGATACTGAGGTACTGTCATTGTCACTGCTCCCGTTCTACCTCTACTGATATAGAGGTACTGTCATTGTCACTGCTCCCGTTCTACCTCTACTGATATAGAGGTACTGTCATTGTCACTGCTCCCGTTCTACCTCCACTGATACTGAGGTACTGTCATTGTCACTGCTCCCGTTCTAGCTCCCCTGATATAGAGGTACTGTCATTGTCACTGCTCCCATTATACCTCCACTGACACTGAGGTACTGTCATTGTCACTGCTCCCATTCTACCTCCCCTGATATAGAGGTACTGTCACTGCTCCCGTTCTACCTCCCCTGATACATAGGTACTGTCACTGTCACTGCTCCCGTTCTACCTCCACTGATACAGAGGTACTCTCATTGTCACTTCTCCCATTCTACCTCCCCTGATATAGAGGTACTGTCACTGCTCCCTTCTAACTCCCCTTCCTCCTCTTCTACTTCCTCTCTACCTCCTCCACCATCTCCTCCTCTCCCTCCTGCACCTCTACCTCTACTTCCGCCTCTATATTCCCCCCTCCCTTCTTACCCCCTCTACCTCTACATCCTCCTTTACCTCATCCTCCTCTATATCCTTACCTCCTCTACTTCCCCCTCTACCTCCTTACCCCCCTTACCTCCTCCTCTACCACCTCCTTTACCTCCTTTCCCCCCTCTACCTCTACATTCTCCTTTACCTCCTCTACCTCCTTACCCCCTCCTCTTCCACCTCCTCTGCCTCCTTTCCCCCTCTACCTCTACATTCTCCTCTACTACCTCCTTACCTCCTCTACTTCCTCCTCTACCTCCTTCCCCCTCTACCTCTACATTCTCCTCTACCTCCTCCTCTTCTACCTACTTACCCCCTCTACCTCTACATTCTCCTCTACCTCCTCCTCTTCTACCTCCTTACCTTCTCTACAGCCTCCTCTACCTCCTTACCCCCTCAATCTCTACATTCTCCTCTACCTTCTCCTCCTCTACCACCTTACCCACTCTACCTCTACATTCTCCTCCACCTCCTCCTCCTCTACTTCCTCCTCTACCTCCTTACCCCCTCTACATTCTCCTCTACATCCTCCTCCTCTACCTCCTTACCCCCTCTACCTCTGCATTCTCCTCTACCTCCTACTCTTCTACCTCCTTACCTCCTCCTTTACCTTCTCCTCTACATCCTACTTTACCTCCTCCTCTATATCCTCCTCTACCTCCTTACCCCCTCTACCTCTACATCCTCCTCTCCCTCCTAACCTCCTTACCCCCTCTACCTCTACATCCTACTCCTCTACCTCCTAAACTCCTTTTTCCTTCTCCTCTACATCCTACTTTACCTCCTCCTCTACCTCCTTACCCCCTCTACCTCTACATCCTCCTCTACCTCCTCCCTCCTAACCTCCTCTACCTCCTTACCCCCTCTACCTCTACATCCTCCTCTCCCTCCTATCCTCCTCTACCTCCTTACCCCCTCTACTTCTACATCCTCCTCTACCTCCTCCCCCTCTCCCTCCTATCCTCCTCTACCTCCTTACCCCCTCTACCTCTACATCCTCCTCTCCCTCCTATCCTCCTCTACCTCCTTACCCCCTCTACCTCTACATCCCCCTCTACCTCCTACCCCTCTCCCTCCTTACACCCTCTACCTCCTCCTTCTCTACCTCCTCCTTCTCTACCTCCTTTACCTACTCCTCTACATCCTCCTCTACCTCCTTACCCCCTCTACCTCTACATCCTCCTCTCCCTCCTAACCTCCTTTACCTCCTCCTCTACGTCCTTACCCCCTCTACCTCTACATCCTCCTCCCCCTCTCCCTCCTATCCTCCTCTACCTCCTTACCCCCTCTACCTCTACATCCTCCTCTCCCTCCTATCCTCCTCTCCCTCCTATCCTCCTCTACCTCTTTACCCCCTCTACCTCTACATCCTCCTCTACCTCCTCCCCCTCTCCCTCCTATCCTCCTCTACCTCCTTACCCCCTCAACCTCTACATCCTCCTCTCCCTCCTATCCTCCTCTACCTCCTTACCCCCTCTACCTCTACATCCTCCTCTCCCTCCTAACCTTTACCTCCTCCTCTACATCCTACTTTACCTCATCCTCCTCCTTCTCTACCTCCTCCTTCTCTACCTCCTTTACCTACTCCTCTACATCCTCCTCTACTTCCTCCTCTACCTCCTTACCCCCTCTACCTCTACATCCTCCTCTACTTCCTTGTCTACCTCCTTACCTCCTGTACCTCCTCCTTTACCTTCTCCTCTACATCCTACTTTACCTCCTCCTCTATATCCTCCTCTACCTCCTTACCCCCTCTACCTCTACATCCTCCTCTCCCTCCTAACCTCCTTTACCTCCTCCTCTCCCTCCTAACCTCCTTACCCCCTCTACCTCCTCCTCTACCTCCTAACCTCCTTACCCCCTCTACCTCTACATCCTCCTCTACCTCCTACCCTCCTCTACCTCCTTACCCCCTCTACCTCTACATCCTCCTCTCACTCCTATCCTCCTCTACCTCCTTACCCCCTCTACCTCTACATCCTCCTCTCCCTCCTAACCTCCTTTACCTCATCCTCTACATCCTACTTTACCTCATCCTCCTCTACCTCCTCCTTCTCTACCTCATCCTTCTCTACCTCCTTTACCTTCTCCTCTACATCCTCCTCTACTTCCTCCTCTACCTCCTTACACCCTCTACCTCCTCCTTCTCTACCTCCTTACCTCCTCCTTCTCTACCTCCTCCTTCTCTACCTCCTTTACCTACTCCTCTACATCCTCCTCTACCTCCTTACCCCCTCTACCTCTACATCCTCCTCTACTTCCTCTTCTACCTCCTTACCTCCTGTACCTCCTCCTTTACCTTCTCCTCTACATCCTACTTTGCCTCCTCCTCTACCTCCTTACCCCCTCTATCTCTACATCCTCCTCTACTTCCTCTTCTACCTCCTTACCTCCTGTACCTCCTCCTTTACCTTCTCCTCTACATCCTACTTTACCTCCTCCTCTACCTCCTTACCCCCTCTACCTCTACATCCTCCTCTCCCTCCTAACCTCCTCTACCTCTACAGCCTCCTCTCCCTCCTTTACCTCCTCCTCTATCTCCTCCTCCTCTACCTCTATGTCCATCCAAGAGCAAACATTGTCAATGCAGCTGATATAATTTTTTACGTAATCTAAAACTCTGAATGATTTTACTGTCTAACCCTGTTTCCTAAATCTGTATAAATCTACCTGCTCCTCCTCCACCTACTCCTCCACCTCCTTTACCTCTTCCTCCTCCTCTAACCCCTTTACCTCTTCCTCCTCCTCCTTTACCTCCTCCTCCTCTACCTTTGTCCTCTACCTCCCTACCTCCTTCTCCTACTCTGTCTCCCACTGTCCAACTGGGTGAGTCAGTAGCACTAAACACCATCAGTCCACAACGTGTTTGACTATGTGAAAAGACAAACAGAAACGTCACCCACCGACAGTTGAAGTCAGAAGTTTACATATACTTAGGTTGGAGTCATTAAAACTCGTTTTTCAACCACTCCACAAATTTCTTGTTAACAAACTATAGTTTTGGCAAGTTGGTTAGGACATCAACTTTGTGCATGACACAAGTCATTTTTCCAACAATAGTTTACAGACAGATTATTTCACTTATAATTCACTGTATCACAATTCCAGTGGGTCAGAAGTTTACATACACTAAGTTGACTGTGCCTTTAAACAGCTTGGAAAATTCCAGAAAATTATGTCATGGCATTAGAAGCTTCTGATAGGCTAATTGACGTAGTTTGAGTCAATTGGAGGTGTATCTGTGGATGTATTTCAAGGCCTACCTTCAAACTCAGTGCCTCTTTGCTTGACATCATGGGAAAATCAAAAGGAATCGGCCAACGTTCAACTGTACACGTTCAACAAACAATAGTACGCAAGTATAAACACCATGGGACCCCACAGCCACCATACAGCTCAGGCAGGAGACGCGTTCTGTCTCCTAGAGATGAACGTACTTTGGTGCGATAAGTGCACATCAATCCCAGAACAGCAGGAAAGGACCTTGTGAAGATGCTGCAGGAAACAGGTATAACAGTATCTTTATCCACAGTAAAACGAGTCCTATATCAACATAACCTGAAAGGCCGCTCAGTAAAGGAAGAAGCCACTGCTCCAAAAACGCCATAAAAAAAAGCCAGACTACGGTTTGCAACTGCACATGGGGACAAGGATCGTACTTTTTGGAGAAATGTCCGCTGGTCTGATGAAACAAAAATATAATTATTTGGCCATAATGACCATTGTTATGTTTGGAGGAAAAAGGGGGAAGCTTGCAAGCTGAAGAACACCATCCCAATCGTGAAGCACGGGGGTGGCAGCATAGCATCATGTTGTGGGGGTGATTTGCTGCAGGAGGGACTGGGTGCACTTCACAAAATCATCATGAGGATGGAAAATTCTGCAGATATATTGAAACAACATCTCAAGACATCAGTCAGGAAGTTAAAGCTTGGTCGCAAATGGGTCATCCAAATGGACAATGATCCCAAGCATACTTCCAAAGTTGTGGCAAAATGGATTAAGGACAACAAGGTCAAAGTATATTAGTGGTCATCACAAAGCCTTGACCTCAATTCTATGGAAGATTTTTTGTCAGAACTGAAAAAGGGTGTGCGAGCAGGGAGGCCTACAAATCTGACTCATTTACACCAGCTCTGTCAGGAGGAATGGGACAAAATTCACCCAACTTATTGTGGGAAGCTTGTGGAAGGCTACCCGAAACATTTGACCCAAGTAAAACAATTTAAAGGCAATGCTACCAAATCCTAATTGAGTGTATGTAAACTTCTGACCCACTGGGAATGTGAAGAAAGAAATAAAAGCTGAAATAAATCACTCTCTACTATTATTCTGACATTTCACATTCTGAAAATAAAGTGGTGATCCTAACTGACCTAAAACAGGGAATTTTTACTAGGATTGAATGCCAGTAATTGTGATAGACTGAGTTTAAATGTATTTGGCTAAGGTGTATGTAAACTTCCGACTTCAACTGTACCTCTCTTCTGAGCTACATTCCTGGTGTTCCGTATCAGACAGGGAAATCCTTGTTTGGCACCATGCCAGTTAAAATAGTTTTGAAATACTAGATGAGGTGGACAAACAAGGATATGAGTCAATGTTTGACGGTCAATGACGGAAAGCTAGAACAATATTACATCCTTGATTGGCCGATTACCAGGTTGTGATCATACATTGTTTATTGAGGATGTCCGCCCTGACTGACGTACTTTGTAACTTAATTTCAACTCCCTCAATGAACTGGCTTTCACTAATGCATTGACATCAACATGTGCGTTTAACCAGAGAGAGAGCCCAGAACACTAATGCATTGACATCAACATGTGCGTTTAACCAGAGAGAGAGACCAGAACACTACTCCTCTCACTGGGAAGAGAGCCCAGAACACTATTAGAACACGACCAGAACACTAATGCATTGACATCAACATGTGCGTTTATATTTATCTGGCAGGGGAGACACTTTCATCACAAAAGAGGTCCACCCAAGGCGAGGCTTGGCCATTACACTCTGGTTGTGCTGACCCCTGAAGTAGTAATGGTAGTAGAGGTAATGGTAATAGTAGAAGTACTGAGGCTTGGCCATTACACTCTGGTTGTGCTGACCCCTGCTAAAAAACAATACATTAAATAAATAACTAGGAAAGGACACTTCCTGAAGGAAATAATGGTAGTAGTAGTAATGGTAGTAATGGTAGTAGTAGTGGTTGTAATTGTAGTAGTAGTAATGGTAGTAGTAGAAGTACTGAGGCTTGGCCATTACACTCTGGTTGTGCTGACCCCTGCTAAAAAACAATACATTAAATAAATAACTAGGAAAGGACACTCACTGAAGGAAATGTGGTGTGCATGCTGGTCCTGAAGTAATTATGGACATAAAATAGTAGTAGTAGTGGTAGTGACAGCAGAGTATTGGTAGTAGTAGTAATAGTAGTAATGGTAGGCCTGATCACCGACAACAACGAGACAGACTATAGGGAGGAGGTCAAAGACCTGGCAGTGTGGTGCCAGGAGAACAACCTCTCTCTCTCAACATGATCAAGACTAAGGTGATGATTGTGGACTACAGGAAAAAGAGGACCGAGCACGCCCCTATTAACATCGACAGTGCGGTAGTGAAGCAGGTTGGGAGATTCAAGTTCCTTGGTGTCCACATCACCAACAAACTAACATGGTCCAAGCACACCAAGACAGTCGTGAAGAGGGCACAACAAAACCTATTCCCCCTCAGGAGACTGAAAAGATTTGGCATGGGTCCTCAGTTCCTCAAAATGTTCTACAGCTGCACCATCGAGAGCATCCTGACTGGTTGCATCAATGCCTGCCTGGTATGGCAACTGCTCGATCTCCGACCGCAAAGCACTACAGAGTGTAGTGCATATGGCCCAGTACATCACTGGGGCCAAGCTTCCTGCCGTCCAGGACCTCTATACAAGGCAGTGTGACTGTTTGAGGTTGTGGACAGGTGTCTTTTATACTGATAACAAGTTCAAACAGGTGCCATTAATACAGGTAACGAGTGGAGGACAGAGGAGCCTCTTAAAGAAGAAGTTACAGGTCTGTGAGAGCCAGAAATCTTGCTTGTTTGTAGGTGACCAAATACTTATTTTCCACCATCATTTGCAAATAAATTAATAAAAAATCCTACAATGTGATTTTCTGGATTGTACCTATGATGAAAATTACAGGCCTCTCTCATCTTTTTAAGTGGGAGACCTTGCACAATTGGTGGCTGACTAAATACTTTTTTGCCCCACTGTATGTCATGCAATAAAATGCAAAATAATTACTTAAAAATCATACAACGTGATTTTCTGAATTTTTTTTATATATATTTTTTTAGATTCTGTCTCTCACAGTTGAAGTGTACCTATGATAAAAAAAATTACAGGCCTCTACATGCTTTGTAAGTAGGCAAACCTGCAAAATCGGTAGTGTTTCAAATACTTGTTCTCCCCACTGTATGTTACATGTTTTATTCTCAACCTAGTTTCTAAACAGGTTCCAGAGAAGAAAGAGGAAGTTGATATTTCACCTGAAACCCCACCTCTTCAAGGAATACCTAGGATAGGATAAGTAATCCTTCTCACCACCCCCCCCCCCCCCTTAATGATTTAGATGCACTATTGTAAAGTGGCTGTTCCACTGGATGTCAGAAGGTGAATTCACCAATTTGTAAGTCGCTCTGGATAAGAGCGTCTGCTAAATGACTTAAATGTAAATGTAAATATTTCTGCTTACTCTACTTGACACTTTCAGTGTCAATGTGCTACTAACGTGTCACGATGTGGATGAGGAAACTATCCACATACAGGTACCACAAGTTGAGCCACTCCGCGTGGACACAGTACGTTTCTACCAACTGGTGTAAACACCGTGCCTATAGACCATGCCCACTAAAGTTAATGATCACACCTCTCCTTTTAAACTGAGGTGTAAGAGATGTGAGTCATTTACTTGAGCTGAGGTCGAGTTGAGACACATTCAGTTGAGCAGTAGTCTTCTTTGCGGTGGTTTCCATTGATACTAATATCAGATAAAGAATAATAACAAGACATCATAGAAAGAGAATACCAGACTAGTAATGGCTGCAGTTTCCTTGTCCAGATCTCAGAGAGTGTTCAGGAACTTGTCTCTGATTCTATTGAGTGGATCAGTCTCTCTGCTCCTGTGGATGGCTCTCAGACATCCGCTGGGCTCAGACAGGGGTCCTCTCCCCGCTACAGACCTCCTCCCCTCGGACTACGCTGCCGACCTGCAGGCCTGCTCAGCCATAATCCGAGGAGACATGGAGGGTCTGGAGAGGGAGCAGCTCAGCCTCCTGCTGAAGACCAAGAAGAAGCAGCAGCTGCTTTCAGAGGAGTTCTACCACAACGTAACTCAGGACTGTCAGAGGTACGTTGCAGACAGAGGGTTCATCACTGTTCCTCTGAGCCAGGAGGAAAAGGAGTTCCCCATCGCCTACTCCATGGTCATCCACGAGAAGATTGAGATGTTTGAGAGGCTCCTGCGTGCTTTGTACACTCCTCAGAACGTCTACTGCGTCCACATCGACCAGAAATCATCCGAGGACTTCAGGAGTGCAGTGAGAGCTATCGTGTCCTGCCTACCCAATGTGTTTGTGGCCAGTAAGATAGAGAGCGTCATCTATGCCTCCTGGTCCAGAGTGCAGGCTGACCTGAACTGCATGGAGGACCTGCTAAAGTCACCTGTCCAGTGGAGGTACCTTCTCAACACCTGTGGAACCGACTTCCCCATTAAGACCAATGCTGAGATGGTTCAGGCCCTCAAACTGCTGAACGGGAAAAACAGCATGGAGTCAGAGGTCACCAACGGCTACAAGAAGGGCAGATGGCAGTTCCACCACAACGTCACCAACACCGTGGTCAGGACAGCGGTTAAGAAGACCCCTCCACCAATCAACACCCCTATGTTCTCTGGCAACGCCTACTTCGTGGTATCCAGGGCCTTCGTCCGTCACGTGATGAAGAGTCAGGAGGTCCGGGTTCTGCTGGAGTGGGAGAAGGACACCTATAGCCCTGATGAACACCTGTGGGCCACTCTGCAGCGCATGCCCGCTGTCCCAGGCTCCAACCCCCCCAACAGTAAGTACCAGCAGTCTGATATGAACTCCATGGCCAGGGTAGTGAGGTGGAGCTACCTGGCTGGGGACGTGAGGAGTGGAGCCCCCTACCCCCACTGCTCCGGGACCTACAGGAGAGCTGTGTGTGTCTATGGAGCTGGAGACCTGCAGTGGCTCCTAAACCAACACCACCTTATCGCTAACAAGTTTGACCCTGAGGTGGATGATGTGGCGATCAGGTGTCTGGAGTCGTACCTGCGCTTTAAAGCAACGTACAGTGTATCAGTAAGGACAGTGGAATCTGGGAATATCTTACAAAAACTATGAAGGTAGTAAATACAATCGTGTAGCTGTTTTTACCCCTTGAACTCTATTCTCAAACAGAGAGAGCGTGTTTTATTTCTGATTATACTGTATATTTCTGATGTTAATGTAAGAGGGTTGTAAATAAAATGTAGTTTTTCTTAGATGTTGGGGTTGCACTGTATCGTTGTGATTGCCATGAATATTCCAGACATACACCCTCCTGTAGTCTTGAATTAGTACTGCATCTAGTCCAATGGCTAGTTTCACTGAACACATCAGTTCTGTAACAGTTATAACCATCGTTATTACAGTTCTACATGTAGTCAACAATGCCAGGCTATAAAGTTTTATAACATTATATATACATACTTGGTGTATGAGGGAACGACAAAACCTATGTGTATATATGACTAGTGTGCCTGGAGTCTTTCATGATTTTTAGGGCCTTCCTCTGCACCACTACCTGCTATGACAACTGCTCGGCCTCCTACAGAGGGTAGTGCGTACGGCCCAGTACATCACTGGGGCCAAGCTTCCTGCCATCCAGGACATCTATACCAGGTGGTGTCAGAGGAAGACCATAAAAATTGTCAAAGACTCCAGCCACCCCAGGCAGACTGTTCTCTGTGCTACCGCACGGCAAGCGGTACCGGAGCACCAAGTCTAGGTTCAAGAGGCTACTAAACAGCTTCTACCCCCAAGCCATTAGACTGCTGAACAGCTTCTACCTCCAAGCCATAAGACTGCTGAACAGCTTCTACCTCCAAGCCATACGACTGCTGAACAGCTTCTACCCCCAAGCCATCAGACTGCTGAACAGCTTCTACCCCCAAGCCATCAGACTGCTGAACAGCTTCTACCCCCAAGCCATAAGACTGCTGAACAGCTTCTACCCCCAAGCCATAAGACTGCTGAACAGCTTCTACCCCCAAGCCATATAACTGCTGAACATCTAATCAAATGGCTACCCAGACTATTTGCATCCCCCCCATTTACACTGCTGCTACTCTGTTATTATCTATGCATAGTCACTTTAATAACTCCTAATACCTACATATTACATCAATTACCTTGACTAACCGGTGCTCCCTGTCTATCGCCTCCACATTGTTACGTCACTGCTGCTCTTTCATTATCTGTTACTTTTATTTAGTTATATTTTTCTTAAAACGGCATTATTGGTTAGCGCCTGTAAGTAAGCATTTCACTGTAAGGTCTACACATGTTGTATTCGGTGCATGCGACAAATAAAAGCTGATTTATGTATTTTATAAAAACATGCACATATATACACATACACTGAACTATAATTCATATAAAACCAACATGCAACAATTTCAATTATTTTAATGTACAGTTCATAGAAGAAATTCAGTCAATTGAAATTAAATCAGTCAACTCATTAAGCCCTAACCTATGGATTTCACATGGTGGGCAGAGGCGCAACCATGGGTGCTCATCCAATCAGAAGGAATTTTTCCCCACAAAAGGGCTTTATTACAGACAGAAAAAGCCCTCAGTTTCCCGCAGGTGAAGAAGCCGGATGTGGAGGTCCCGGGCTGGCATGGTTACACGTGGTCTGATGTGGAGGTCCCGGGCTGGCATGGTTACACGTGGTCTGATGTGGAGGTCCCGGGCTGGCATGGTTACACGTGGTCTGATGTGGAGGTCCCGGGCTGGCATGGTTACACGTGGTCTGATGTGGAGGTCCCGGGCTGGCATGGTTACACGTGGTCTGATGTGGAGGTCCTGGGCTGGCATGGTTACACGTGGTCTGATGTGGAGGTCCCGGGCTGGCATGGTTACACGTGGTCTGATGTGGAGGTCCTGGGCTGGCATGGTTACACGTGGTCTGATGTGGAGGTCCCGGGCTGGCATGGTTACACGTGGTCTGATGTGGAGGTCCTGGGCTGGCATGGTTACACGTGGTCTGATGTGGAGGTCCCGGGCTGGCATGGTTACACGTGGTCTGATGTGGAGGTCCTGGGCTGGCATGGTTACACGTGGTCTGATGTGGAGGTCCCGGGCTGGCATGGTTACACGTGGTCTGATGTGGAGGTCCCGGGCTGGCATGGTTACACGTGGTCTGATGTGGAGGTCCTGGGCTGGCATGGTTACACGTGGTCTGATGTGGAGGTCCCGGGCTGGCATGGTTACACGTGGTCTGATGTGGAGGTCCCGGGCTGGCATGGTTACACGTGGTCTGATGTGGAGGTCCTGGGCTGGCATGGTTACACGTGGTCTGATGTGGAGGTCCCGGGCTGGCATGGTTACACGTGGTCTGATGTGGAGGTCCTGGGCTGGCATGGTTACACGTGGTCTGATGTGGAGGTCCCGGGCTGGCATGGTTACACGTGGTCTGATGTGGAGGTCCCGGGCTGGCATGGTTACACGTGGTCTGATGTGGAGGTCCTGGGCTGGCATGGTTACACGTGGTCTGATGTGGAGGTCCCGGGCTGGCATGGTTACACGTGGTCTGATGTGGAGGTCCCGGGCTGGCATGGTTACACGTGGTCTGATGTGGAGGTCCTGGGCTGGCATGGTTACACGTGGTCTGATGTGGAGGTCCCGGGCTGGCATGGTTACACGTGGTCTGATGTGGAGGTCCTGGGCTGGCATGGTTACACGTGGTCTGATGTGGAGGTCCCGGGCTGGCATGGTTACACGTGGTCTGATGTGGAGGTCCCGGGCTGGCATGGTTACACGTGGTCTGATGTGGAGGTCCCGGGCTGGCATGGTTACACGTGGTCTGATGTGGAGGTCCTGGGCTGGCATGGTTACACGTGGTCTGATGTGGAGGTCCCGGGCTGGCATGGTTACACGTGGTCTGATGTGGAGGTCCTGGGCTGGCATGGTTACACGTGGTCTGTGGTTGTGAGGTCTGTTGGAAGTACTTCCACATTCTCTAAAACAACATTGGGAAGCAGCTTGTGGTAGAGAAATTAACATTCACTCTGGAAATAGCTCATTCCTGAAGTCAGCATGCCAATTGCACGCTCCCTCAAAATTGAGACATTTGTGGCATTGTGTTGTGTGACAAAACTGCACATTTTAGTGTGGCCATTTATTGTCCCCAGCACAAGGTGCACCTGTGTAATGATCATGCTGTTAAATAAGCTTCTTGATGTACCCGTCAGGTGGATGGATTATCTTGGCAAAAGAGAAATGCTCACTAACAGATGTAAAAATTTGCGCACACAATTTGAGGGAAATAATATTTTTGTGCGTATGGAAAATGTCTGGGATCTTGTACTTCAGCTCAAGAAACCAACACTTTACATGTTGAGTTGATATTTTGTGTTCAGTATATTTATATATAGATTGAACATAAATCTGCCATTCAGCACACGCCTTTATGCAAAGTGGCTTTACAGTCAGAAATGTTCTAACTTACTCATTTAGAAGCAGCTCATCTTCTCGGTGTTTTAATTAAAGCCGCTCTAATGTAAAACAATATCTTAAGTAACACCAAGGTATTGAGGCAGCTTTTTCTTTTGACTCCTCATTTAAGAGTAGTTTTTTTGTTGGAACCATGCCATTTTTACTGTAGAATACCTTAGACATGATTGTAACTAATTTGAGTCAAACATGAAACTAAACCCAGTCTTACCATGTAATGTATGGTTAGTATAGTATATCATGTATTAACAATATGTTTTGTATGCCAACTACTGTGGTAAGTATGTGTGTTTTTCTGTTGTACTTGAAAAATTCTTCCTAATGAATAAAGACACATTTGGATTTGGATTTTACTTTAGAGAAATAATGTACAAGAACGTCCCCTCCAAAAACACAGAAACCAACATCCTGATTGACAGTAAGACATTCCAGCATCAACCAATATCTCTTAGGTACTCTGTTTTCACAACGTATACTTTGTTGTCGCTACAAACAGACAGAATCTGGTCCTTCCAGACAGATGACAGAAACTTTTTCATGTAGGATTCTTTCAAAGACATTAGCAGTAAACCGTTTCCAGGTCATGTGAAACCTGCTCTATTTAACATCACTCTGTGGGGTCATGTGACCTAAAATAAGGATCAAAAAAAACAACAACATAAAAATATATATTAATCTTTGTCCTTTCTCACCTGTTGAATATAAATATATATTTAAATGTAATGAAGAACAAGCATCAACCCTCAGTAACAGAGTGCCTTAAATACATTGCAGATACAAAAAGTAACTATGACATCAACATTTCTATGTTTGGCTTGATACATAAAAGGTTACAGAGCACGGTGGAGAGATTGACCAGAGAGAGAGAGGGTCGCAACAATGAGAGAGGGAGAGAGAGGGTCGCAACAATGAGAGAGGGAGAGAGAGGGTCGTAACAATGACAAAAAGAGAGTTAGAGGGTTGTAACAAAGTAACAGGGAGAATGGTCTCAGAAAGGCACTCATCTTCTCCTGCACCTGGGCTCTCTAAGTCTCTCGAGTTGCAACACCTATTATCAACAGTAAAGGCTGATCAGCTGTGGTTCTGAACATTCGTCATCGGTCTGGAGCTGTGCAGGGCAGACAGAGCAGAGCTAGCAAGCCGCCCAGGTAGTCTTACTCTGTCTCTGGCATGGCTGCCATCTCCACTCTGACGGGTTTCTCC
The DNA here is from genome assembly GCF_036934945.1 of Oncorhynchus masou masou. Taxonomy (NCBI): domain Eukaryota; kingdom Metazoa; phylum Chordata; class Actinopteri; order Salmoniformes; family Salmonidae; genus Oncorhynchus; species Oncorhynchus masou. The sequence goes on from NC_088226.1 coordinate 75,409,554, forward strand.
TGGTCGAGCCTGAGGAAAGAGAATAATTGTCAGAGCTCTGGGACTGGAACCAAACCCCTAACTGGCCTCCACTATACTAAGAAGTAGAACACCATGAGGACTGGAACCAAACCCCTAACTGGCCTCCACTATACTAAGAAGTAGAACACCATGAGGACTGGAACCAAACCCCTAACTGGCATCCACTATACTAAGAAGTAGAACACCATGAGGACTGGAACCTAACCCCTAACTGGCCTCCACTATACTAAGAAGTAGAACACCATGAGGACTGGAACCTAACCCCTAACTGGCCTCCACTATACTAAGTAGAACACCATGAGGACTGGAACCAAACCCTAACTGGCCTCCACTATACTAAGTAGAACACCATGAGGACTGGAACCTAACCCCTAACTGGCCTCCACTATACTAAGAAGTAGAACACCATGAGGACTGGAACCTAACCCCTAACTGGCCTCCACTATACTAAGTAGAACACCATGAGGACTGGAACCAAACCCCTAACTGGCCTCCACTATACTAAGTAGAACACCATGAGGACTGGAACCTAACCCCTAACTGGCCTCCACTATACTAAGAAGTAGAACACCATGAGGACTGGAACCTAACCCCTAACTGGCCTCCACTATACTAAGTAGAACACCATGAGGACTGGAACCAAACCCCTAACTGGCCTCCACTATACTAAGTAGAACACCATGAGGACTGGAACCTAACCCCTAACTGGACTCCACTATACTAAGAAGTAGAACACCATGAGGACTGGAACCAAACCCCTAACTGGCCTCCACTATACTAAGAAGTAGAACACCATGAGGACTGGAACCAAACCCCTAACTGGCATCCACTATACTAAGAAGTAGAACACCATGAGGACTGGAACCTAACCCCTAACTGGCCTCCACTATACTAAGAAGTAGAACACCATGAGGACTGGAACCTAACCCCTAACTGGCCTCCACTATACTAAGTAGAACACCATGAGGACTGGAACCAAACCCTAACTGGCCTCCACTATACTAAGTAGAACACCATGAGGACTGGAAACTAACCCCTAACTGGCCTCCACTATACTAAGAAGTAGAACACCATGAGGACTGGAACCTAACCCCTAACTGGCCTCCACTATACTAAGTAGAACACCATGAGGACTGGAACCAAACCCCTAACTGGCCTCCACTATACTGAGTAGAACACCATGAGGACTGGAACCTAACCCCTAACTGGCCTCCACTATACTAAGAAGTAGAACACCATGAGGACTGGAACCTAACCCCTAACTGGCCTCCACTATACTAAGTAGAACACCATGAGGACTGGAACCAAACCCCTAACTGGCCTCCACTATACTAAGTAGAACACCATGAGGACTGGAACCTAACCCCTAACTGGCCTCCACTATACTAAGAAGTAGAACACCATGAGGACTGAAACCTAACCAACCTCCAGTATACTAAGAAGTAAACACCATGAGGAGTGGAACCAAACCCCTAACTGGCCTCCACTATACTAAGAAGTAGAACATCATGAGGACTGGAACCAAACCCCTAACTGACCTCCACTATACTAAGTATAACACCATGAGGACTGGAACAAAACCCCTAACTGACCCCCACTATACTAAGAAGTAGAACACCATGGGGACTGGAACCAAACCCCTAACTGACCCCCACTATACTAAGAAGTAGAACACCATGAGGACTGGAACCAAACCCCTAACTGGCCTCCACTATACTAAGAAGTAGAACACCATGAGGACTGGAACCTAACCCCTAACTGGCCTCCACTATACTAAGAAGTAGAACACCATGAGGACTGGAACCTAACCCCTAACTGGCCTCCACTATACTAAGTAGAACACCATGAGGACTGGAACCAAATCCCTAACTGGCCTCCACTATACTAAGAACAGTGCTCCGGGCAGCCGAGCGGAAATGGAGGAAAACTCGCCTCCCTGCGGACCTGGCATCCTTTCACTCCCTCCTCTCTACATTTTCCTCCTCTGTCTCTGCTGCTAAAGCCACTTTCTACCACTCTAAATTCCAAGCATCTGCCTCTAACCCAAGGAAGCTCTTTGCCACCTTCTCCTCCCTCCTGAATCCTCCTCCCCCTCCCCCCCCTCCTCCCTCTCTGCAGATGACTTCGTCAACCATTTTGAAAAGAAGGTCGACGACATCCGATCCTCGTTTGCTAAGTCAAACGACACCGCTGGTTCTGCTCACACTGCCCTACCCTGTGCTCTGACCTCTTTCTCCCCTCTCTCTCCAGATGAAATCTCGCTTCTTGTGACGGCCGGCCGCCCAACAACCTGCCCGCTTGACCCTATCCCCTCCTCTCTTCTCCAGACCATTTCCGGAGACCTTCTCCCTTACCTCACCTCGCTCATCAACTCATCCCTGACCGCTGGCTACGTCCCTTCCGTCTTCAAGAGAGCGAGAGTTGCACCCCTTCTGAAAAAACCTACACTCGATCCCTCCGATGTCAACAACTACAGACCAGTATCCCTTCTTTCTTTTCTCTCCAAAACGCTTGAACGTGCCGTCCTTGGCCAGCTCTCCCGCTATCTCTCTCAGAATGACCTTCTTGATCCAAATCAGTCAGGTTTCAAGACTAGTCATTCAACTGAGACTGCTCTTCTCTGTATCACGGAGGCGCTCCGCACTGCTAAAGCTAACTCTCTCTCCTCTGCTCTCATCCTTCTAGACCTATCGGCTGCCTTCGATACTGTGAACCATCAGATCCTCCTCTCCACCCTCTCCGAGTTGGGCATCTCCGGCGCGGCCCACGCTTGGATTGCGTCCTACCTGACAGGTCTCTCCTACCAGGTGGCGTGGCGAGAATCTGTCTCCTCGCCACGCGCTCTCACCACTGGTGTCCCCCAGGGCTCTGTTCTAGGCCCTCTCCTATTCTCGCTATACACCAAGTCACTTGGCTCTGTCATAACCTCACATGGTCTCTCCTATCATTGCTATGCAGACGACACACAATTAATCTTCTCCTTTCCCCTTCTGATGACCAGGTGGCGAATCGCATCTCTGCATGTCTGGCAGACATATCAGTGTGGATGACGGATCACCACCTCAAGCTGAACCTCGACAAGACGGAGCTGCTCCTCCTCCCGGGGAAGGACTGCCCGTTCCATGATCTCGCCATCACGGTTGACAACTCCATTGTGTCCTCCTCCCAGAGCGCTAAGAACCTTGGCGTGATCCTGGACAACACCCTGTCGTTCTCAACTAACATCAAGGCGGTGGCCCGTTCCTGTAGGTTCATGCTCTACAACATCCGCAGAGTACGACCCTGCCTCACACAGGAAGCGGCACAGGTCCTAATCCAGGCACTTGTCATCTCCCGTCTGGATTACTGCAACTCGCTGTTGGCTGGGCTCCCTGCCTGTGCCATTAAACCCCTACAACTCATCCAGAACGCCGCAGCCCGTCTGGTGTTCAACCTTCCCAAGTTCTCTCACGTCAACCCGCTCCTCCGCTCTCTCCACTGGCTTCCAGTTGAAGCTCGCATCCGCTACAAGACCATGGTGCTTGCCTACGGAGCTGTGAGGGGAACGGCACCGCAGTACCTCCAGGCTCTGATCAGGCCCTACACCCAAACAAGGGCACTGCGTTCATCCACCTCTGGCCTGCTCGCCTCCCTACCACTGAGGAAGTACAGTTCCCGCTCAGCCCAGTCAAAACTGTTCGCTGCTCTGGCCCCCCAATGGTGGAACAAACTCCCTCACGACGCCAGGACAGCGGAGTCAATCACCACCTTCCGGAGACACCTGAAACCCCACCTCTTCAAGGAATACCTAGGATAGGATAAAGTGGTCCTTCTCACCCCCCCCTTAAATGATTTAGATGCACTATTGTAAAGTGGCTGTTCCACTGGATGTCAGAAGGTGAATTCACCAATTTGTAAGTCGCTCTGGATAAGAGCGTCTGCTAAATGACTTAAATGTAATGTAAATGTAAGTAGAACACCATGAGGACTGGAACCTAACCCCTAACTGGCCTCCACTATACTAAGTAGAACACCATGAGGACTGGAACCTAACCCCTAACTGGCCTCCACTATACTAAGAAGTAGAACACCATGAGGACTGAAACCTAACCAACCTCCAGTATACTAAGAAGTAAACACCATGAGGAGTGGAACCAAACCCCTAACTGGCCTCCACTATACTAAGAAGTAGAACACCATGAGGACTGGAACCAAACCCCTAACTGAACTCCACTATACTAAGTATAACACCATGAGGACTGGAACAAAACCCCTAACTGACCCCCACTATACTAAGAAGTAGAACACCATGGGGACTGGAACCAAACCCCTAACTGACCCCCACTATACTAAGAAGTAAAACACCATGAGGACTGGAACCAAACCCCTAACTGGCCTCCAATATACTAAGAAGTAGAACACCATGAGGACTGGAACCTAACCCCTAACTGGCCTCCACTATACTAAGAAGTAGAACACCATGAGGACTGGAACCTAACCAACCTCCACTATACTAAGTAGTAAACACGGTCAGGACTGGAAGCAAACCCCTAACTGACCCCCACTATACTAAGAAGTAGAACACCATGGGGACTGGAACCAAACCCCTAACTGGCCTCCACTATACTAATAAGTAGAACACCATGAGGACTGGAACCTAACCAACCTCCACTATACTAAGAAGTAAACACGGTCAGGACTGGAAGCAAAGCCCCTAACTGACCCCCACTATACTAAGTAGAACACTGTGAGTACTGGAACCAAACCCCTAACTGACCCCCACGATACTAAGAAGTAGAACACCATGAGGACTGGAACCAAACCCCTAACTGACCTCCACTATACTAAGAAGTAAACACGGTCAGGACTGGAAGCAAAGCCCCTAACTGACCCCCACTATACTAAGTAGAACACTGTGAGTACTGGAACCAAACCCCTAACTGACCCCCACGATACTAAGAAGTAGAACACCATGAGGACTGGAACCAAACCCCTAACTGACCTCCACTATACTAAGAAGTAAACACGGTCAGGACTGGAAGCAAAGCCCCTAACTGACCCCCACTATACTAAGTAGAACACTGTGAGTACTGGAACCAAACCCCTAACTGACCCCCACGATACTAAGAAGTAGAACACCATGAGGACTGGAACCAAACCCCTAACTGACCTCCACTATACTAAGAAGTAAACACGGTCAGGACTGGAACCAAACCCCTAACCGACCTCCACTATACTAAGTAGAACACTGAGTACTGGAACCAAACCCCTAACTGTCCCCCACGATACTAAGTATAACACCATGCATACTGGAACCAAACCCCTAACTGACCCCCACTATACTAAGAAGTAGAACACCGTGGGGACTGGAACCAAACCCCTAACCGACCTCCACTATACGAAGTATAACACCGTGGGGACTGGAACCTAACAGTCGTGGCCAAAAGTTCTGAGAATGAGTTTTGAGAATGGGACAAATATTCATTTTCACAAAGTCTGCTGCCTCAGTTTGTATGATGGCAATTTGCATATAGTCCAGAATGTTATGAAGAGTGATCAGATGAATTGCAATTAATTGCAAAGTCCATCCGTCAATTAAATGAACTGAATCCCCACGAAACATTTCCACTGCATTTCAGCCCTGCCACAAAAGGACCAGCTGACATCATGTCAGTGGTTCTCTTGTTAACACAGGTGTGAGTGTTGACAAGGACAAGGCTGGAGATCACTCTGTCATGCCGATTGAGTTCGAATAACAGACTGGAAGCTTCAAATGGAGGGTGGTGCTTGGAATCATTGTTCTTCCTCTGTCAACCATGGTTACCTGCATTGAAACACGCCTTCATCATTGCGTTGCACAAAAAGGGCTTCACAGGCAAGGATATTGCTGCCAGCAAGATTGCACCTGAATCAACCATTTATCAGATCATCAAGAACTTCAAGGAGAGCGGTTCATTTGTTGTGAAGAAGGCTTCAGGGCGCCCGAGAAAGTCCAGCAAGCGCTAGGACCGTCTCCTAAAGTTGATTCAGCTGCGGGATCGGGGCACCACCAGTACAAAGCTTGCTCAAGAATGGCAGCAGGCAGGTGTGAGTGCATCTGCACGCACAGCGAGGTGAAGACTTTTGGAGAATGGCCTGGTGTCAAGAAGGGCAGCAAAGAAGCCACTTCTCTCCAGGAAAAACATCAGGGACAGACTGATATTCTGCAAAAGGTACAGGGATTGGACTGCTGAGGACTGGGGTAAAGTCATTTTCTCTGATGAATCCCCTTTCCAATTGTTTGGGACATCTGGAAAAATGCTTGTCCGGAGAAGACAAGGTGAGCGCTACCATCAGTCCTGTGTCATGCCAACAGTTAAGCATCCTGAGACCATTCATGTGTGGGGTTGCTTCTCAGCCAAGGGAGTGGGCTCACTCACAATTTTGCCTAAGAACACAGCCATGAATAAAGAATGGTACCAACACATCCTTCGAGAGCAACTTCTCCCAACCACCCAGGAACAGTTTGGTGACGAACAATGCCTTTTCCAGCATGATGGAACACCTTGCCATAAGGCAAAAGTGATAACTAAGTGGCTCTGGGAACAAAACATTGATATTTTGGGTGCATGGCCAGGAAACTCCCTAGACCTTAATCCCATTGAGAACTTGTGATCATTCCTCAAGAGGCGGGTGGACAAACAAAACCCCACAAATTCTGACAAACTCCAAGCAATGACTACGCAAGAATGGGCTGCCATCAGTCAGGTCTTGAAGAAGAGGGGTCACTGCAAATATTGACTCTTTGCATCAACTTAATTTAATTGTCAATACAAGCCTTTGACACTTACGCAATGCTTGTAATTATACTTCAGTATTCCATAGTAACATCTGACAAAAATATCTAAAGACACTGAAGCAGCAAACTTTGTGGAAATTAATATTAGTGTCATTCTCAAAACATTTGGTCACGACTGTAGAGAGAATGATTTATTTCAGCTTTTATTTCTTTCATCACATTCCCAGTGGGTCAGAATTTTACATACACTCAATTAGTATTTGGTAGCATTACCTTTAAATTGTTTAATGCAGTCTGTTACAGAGATATACTACATAGACCTAATCTTTAATGCAGTCTGGTATAGAGCTATACTACATAGACCTAATCTTTAATGCAGTCTGGTATAGAGCTATACTACATAGACCTACTCTTTAATGCAGTCTGGTATAGAGATAGACCTAATCTTTAATGCAGTCTGGTATAGAGATATACTACATAGACCTAATCTTTAATGCAGTCTGGTATAGAGCTATACTACATAGACCTACTCTTTAATGCAGTCTGGTATAGAGATAGACCTAATCTTTAATGCAGTCTGGTATAGAGATATACTACACAGACCTAATCTTTAATGCAGTCTGGTATAGAGATAGACCTACTCTTTAATGCAGTCTGGTATAGAGATATACTACATAGACCTAATCTTTAATGCAGTCTGGTATAGAGATAGACCTACTCTTTAATGCAGTCTGGTATAGAGATATGCTACATAGACCTACTCTTTAATGCAGTCTGGTATAGATAGACCTACTCTTTAATGCAGTCTGGTATAGAGATAGACCTACTCTTTAATGCAGTCTGGTATAGAGATATACTACATAGACCTACTCTTTAATGCAGTCTGGTATCGAGATAGACCTACTCTTTAATGCAGTCTGGTATAGAGATATGCTACATAGACCTACTCTTTAATGCACTCTGGTATAGATAGACCTACTCTTTAATGCTGTCTGGTATAGAGATATGCTACATAGACCTACTCTTTAATGCACTCTGGTATAGATAGACCTACTCTTTAATGCAGTCTGGTATAGAGATATACTACATAGACATACTCTTTAATGCAGTCTGGTATAGATAGACCTACTCTTTAATGCAGTCTGGTATAGAGCTATACTACATAGACCTACTCTTTAATGCAGTCTGGTATAGAGATATACTACATAGACCTACTCTTTAATGCAGTCTGGTATAGAGATAGACCTACTCTTTAATGCAGTCTGGTATAGAGATATGCTACATAGACCTAATCTTTAATGCAGTCTGGTATAGATAGACCTACTCTTTAATGCAGTCTGGTATAGAGATATACTACATAGACATACTCTTTAATGCAGTCTGGTATAGATAGACCTACTCTTTAATGCAGTCTGGTATAGAGATATACTACATAGACCTACTCTTTAATGCAGTCTGGTATAGAGATATGCTACATAGACCTACTCTTTAATGCAGTCTGGTATAGATAGACCTACTCTTTAATGCAGTCTGGTATAGAGATATACTACATAGACCTACTCTTTAATGCAGTCTGGTATAGAGATAGACCTACTCTTTAATGCAGTCTGGTATAGAGATATGCTACATAGACCTACTCTTTAATGCAGTCTGGTATAGATAGACCTACTCTTTAATGCAGTCTGGTATAGAGCTATACTACATAGACCTACTCTTTAATGCAGTCTGGTATAGAGATATACTACATAGACCTACTCTTTAATGCAGTCTGGTATAGAGATAGACCTACTCTTTAATGCAGTCTGGTATAGAGATATGCTACATAGACCTACTCTTTAATGCAGTCTGGTATAGATAGACCTACTCTTTAATGCAGTCTGGTATAGAGATAGACCTACTCTTTAATGCAGTCTGGTATAGAGATATGCTACATAGACCTACTCTTTAATGCAGTCTGGTATAGATAGACCTACTCTTTAATGCAGTCTGGTATAGAGCTATACTACATAGACCTACTCTTTAATGCAGTCTGGTATAGAGATATGCTACATAGACCTACTCTTTAATGCAGTCTGGTATAGATAGACCTACTCTTTAATGCAGTCTGGTATAGAGCTATACTACATAGACCTACTCTTTAATGCAGTCTGGTATAGAGATATACTACATAGACCTACTCTTTAATGCAGTCTGGTATAGAGATAGACCTACTCTTTAATGCAGTCTGGTATAGAGATATGCTACATAGACCTACTCTTTAATGCAGTCTGGTATAGATAGACCTACTCTTTAATGCAGTCTGGTATAGAGATAGACCTACTCTTTAATGCAGTCTGGTATAGAGATATGCTACATAGACCTACTCTTTAATGCAGTCTGGTATAGATAGACCTACTCTTTAATGCAGTCTGGTATAGAGCTATACTACATAGACCTACTCTTTAATGCAGTCTGGTATAGAGATATGCTACATAGACCTACTCTTTAATGCAGTCTGGTATAGATAGACCTACTCTTTAATGCAGTCTGGTATAGAGCTATACTACATAGACCTACTCTTTAATGCAGTCTGGTATAGAGCTATACTACATAGACCTACTCTTTAATGCAGTCTGGTATAGAGATATACTACATAGACCTACTCTTTAATGCAGTCTGGTATAGATAGACCTACTCTTTAATGCAGTCTGGTATAGAGCTATACTACATAGACCTACTCTTTAATGCAGTCTGGTATAGAGATAGACCTACTCTTTAATGCAGTCTGGTATAGAGATATGCTACATAGACCTACTCTTTAATGCAGTCTGGTATAGATAGACCTACTCTTTAATGCAGTCTGGTATAGAGCTATACTACATAGACCTACTCTTTAATGCAGTCTGGTATAGAGATATACTACATAGACCTACTCTTTAATGCAGTCTGGTATAGAGATAGACCTACTCTTTAATGCAGTCTGGTATAGAGATATGCTACATAGACCTACTCTTTAATGCAGTCTGGTATAGATAGACCTACTCTTTAATGCAGTCTGGTATAGAGCTATACTACATAGACCTACTCTTTAATGCAGTCTGGTATAGAGATATGCTACATAGACCTACTCTTTAATGCAGTCTGGTATAGATAGACCTACTCTTTAATGCAGTCTGGTATAGAGCTATACTACATAGACCTACTCTTTAATGCAGTCTGGTATAGAGCTATACTACATAGACCTACTCTTTAATGCAGTCTGGTATAGAGATATACTACATAGACCTACTCTTTAATGCAGTCTGGTATAGATAGACCTACTCTTTAATGCAGTCTGGTATAGAGCTATACTACATAGACCTACTCTTTAATGCAGTCTGGTATAGAGATATACTACATAAACCTACTCTTCAATGCAGTCTGGTATAGAGATATACTACATAGACCTACTCTTCAATGCAGTCTGGTATAGTACTATACTACATAGACCTACTCTTTAATGCAGTCTGGTATAGAGATATACTACATAGACCTACTCTTTAATGCAGTCTGGAATAGAGACGTATTCCATAGGAACCAGTTCCGAAAGGTCTGTCAAGTTGAACACAAATTGGATCTTCTGGCTGAACTTTGAGCTGAAACAAGGAAAGCAGAAGACATTTAGGGAATGATCTGATAGGTCTTTATTTTCCAACATCTTAATTATGAAAACACAGAGGCACCTGCTGTACCTTATGAAAGATTATTACCTAACTTAGGAAGTGTTTGGTGACGGTTATGAAGAAGAGTTATAAACACATGACCACCTACCTTATAAAGGGTTTGGTAAGGGCCAGGAGGGTGCGGATAAACCAGGAGGGGTGGACAATAATCAACGACTTCAAATTCTTCCTTAACCTGAAAGAGGAGAAAGGGCATGTCCATAGTGAACATCCAATGGTTCGGCAACGGGCATCCCCGGCTGCTTAGGGCAACGGGCATCCCCGGCTGCTTAGGGCATCCCCGGCTGCTTAGGGCATCCCCGGCTGCTTAGGGCATCCCCGGCTGCTTAGGGCATCCCCGGCTGCTTAGGGCATCCCCGGCTGCTTAGGGCATCCCCGGCTGCTTAGGGCATCCCCGGCTGCTTAGGGCATCCCCGGCTGCTTAGGGCAACGGGCATCCCCGGCTGCTTAGGGCAACGGGCATCCCCGGCTGCTTATGCAACGGGCATCACCGGTTGCTTAGGCAACGGGCATCACCGGTTGCTTAGGCAACGGGCATCACCGGTTGCTTAGGCAACGGGCATCACCAGTTGCTTAGGCAACGGGCATCACCAGTTGCTTATGCAACGGGCATGGACTGAATGCCAAATCTTTGATAGGTGTAAGTAATATATTTTTTTACATTTATTTTTTATTTCACCTTTATTTAACCAGGTTGGCCAGTTGAGAACAAGTTCTCATTTACAACTGTGACCTGGCCAAGATAAAGCAAAGCAATGCGACACAAACAACAGAGTTAAACAAACAAACATACAGTCAATAACACAATAGAAAAATCTATGTACAGAGTGTGCAAATGTAGAAGAGTAGGGGGGTACAGCAAAAAATAGGCCATAGAGGTGAAAATAATTACAATTTAGCAACTAAACAGGGGAGTGATAGATGTGCAGAAGATGTGCAAGTGGAGATACTGGGGTGCAAAAGAGCAAGAACCTAAATAACAATATGGGAATGAGGTAGTTGGGTGGGTTATTTACAGATTGGCTGTGTACAGGTACAGTGATCGGTAAGCTTCGCTGATGCTTAAAGTTAGAGAGGGAGATGTAAGTCTCCAGCTTCAGTGATTTTTGCAATTCGTTCCAGTCATTGGCAGCAGAGAACTGGAAGGAAGGGCGGCCAAAGGAAGTGTTGGCTTTGGGGGTGACCAGTGAAATACACCTGCTGGAGCGCATACTACAGGTGGGTGTTGCTGTGGTGACCAGTGAGCTGAGATAAGGCGGTATCTTCACCTAGCAATGACTTGTAGATGACCTGGAGCCAGTGGGTTTGGCGACGAATATGTAGCGAGAGCCAGCCAACGAGAACATACAGGTCACAGTGTATACAGGTCATTCGTAGTATATGGGGCTTTGGTGATGAAACGGATGGCACTGTGATAGCAAACTGGATGTAGTCTGAGTAGAGTGTTGGAGGATATTTTGTAAATGAGCCAAAAGCCAATGCTAGATTTCATTTTGGATTGTAGATGTTTAATGCGAGTCTGAAAGGAGAGTTTACAGTCTAACCAGACACCTAGGTATTTGTAGTTGTCCACATATTCTAAGTCAGAACCGTCCAGAGTAATGATGCTAGTGGGGCGGGCGGGTAAGGGCAGCAGTCGGTTGAAGAGCATGCATTTAGTTTTACTAGCGTTTAAGAGTAGTTGGAGGCCACGGAAGGAGAGTTGTATGGCATTGAAGCTCGTTTTGAGGTTAGTTAACACAGTGTCCAAAGAAGGGCCAGAGGTATACAGAATGGTGTCGTCTACGTAGAGGTGGATCAGAGACTCACCAGCAGCAAGAGCGACATCATTGATGTATACAGAGAAAAGAGTCAGCCCGAGAATTGAACCCTGTGGCACCTCCATAGAGACTGCCAGAGGTCCGGAAAACAGGCACTCTGATTTGACACACTGAACTCTATTTGAGAAGAAGTTGGTGAACCTGGCGAGGCAGTCATTTGAGAAAGGATATTGTGTATGCCGATAAGAACACGGTGATTGACAGAGTCGAAAGCCTTGGCCAGGTTGATGAAGACGGCTGCACAGTACTGTCTTTTATCGATGGCGGTTATGATATCATTTAGGACCTTGAGCGTGGCTGATGTGCACCCATGACCAGTTCGGAAACCAGATTCAAAATGGTTGGTGATCTGTTTTTTAACTTGGCTTTCGAAGATTTAAAAAAAGGCAGGGTAGGAGAGATATAGGTCTGTAGCAGTTTGGGTCTAAAGTGTCTCCAACATTGAAGAGGGGAATGCCCGCGGCAGCTTTCCAATCTCAGACAATATGAAAGAGTTTGAACAGGCTAGTAATAGGGGTTGCAACAATGGACATTACACACATACACCACTTATCTTTGCAAACTGGAATCCACACATCCTGAGGCTGCATTCATTGTAGCTGGGGATTTTAATAAGGCTAATCTGAAAACAAGACTCCCTAAATTCTATCAGCATATCGATTGCGCAACCAGGGCTGGTAAAACCTTGGATCATTGCTATTCTAACTTCCGCGATGCATATAAGGCCCTCCCCCGCCCTCCATTCGGAAAAGCTGACCACGACTCCATTTTGTTGATCCCTGCCTACAGACAGAAGCTAAAACAAGAAACTCCCACGCTGAGGTCTGTTCAACGCTGGTTCGACCAATCTGATTCCACGCTCCAAGACTGCTTCCATCACGTGGACTGAGATATGTTTCGTATTGCGTCAAACAACAATATTGACGAATACGCTGATTCGGTGAGCGAGTCCTTTAGAACGTGCGTTGAAGATGTCATTCGCATAGCAACGATTAAAACATTCCCAAACCAGAAACCGTGGATTGATGGAAGCATTCGCGTGAAACTGAAAGCGCGAACCACTGCTTTTAATCAGGGCAAGGTGACCGGAAACATGACCGAATACAAACTGTGTAGCTATTCTCTCCGCAAGGCAATCAAACAAGCTAAGCGTCAGTATAGAGACAAAGTAGAGTCGCAATTCAACGGCTCAGACACAAGAGGAATGTGGCAGGGTCTACAGTCAATCAAGGATTACAAAAAGAAAACCAGCCCAGTCACGGACCAGGATGCCTTGCTCACAGGCAGACTAAATAACTTTTTTGCCCGCTTTGAGGACAATACAGTGCCACTGACACGGCCTGCAACGGAAACATGCGGTCTCTCCTTCACTACAGCCGAGGTGAGTAAAACATTTAAACGTGTTAACCCTCGCAAGGCTGCAGGCCCAGACGGCATCCCCAGCCGCGCCCTCAGAGCATGCGCAG